>NC_041391.1:721500979-721514702 GCF_002162155.2 Triticum dicoccoides | reverse complement strand
AACCCCAGCTCCTGCCAGCTGATGACGCGTGGATGCCTGTTGGAGATATAGATTAAAGGTCCTCCTGCCTGGGCGCCCCGCAGCGGCCACGTGGAGCCCCTTCCGTCTCAGTTCGTAAGTGAACCGGGACTAAAGGTTTTGGACTTTAGTCCCGACCCTTTAGTCCCGGTTCCAAAACCGGGACTGAAGGCCCTCTGAGACCGGGATTAATGTCCCGTTTTCTACTAATGAGAACTAGTAACCCGTGAACAGAAAATACAAAGAAAAACATAAGCTCATAAGGTATCGGGTGTATTTTAAGTTAAATGCCGATGTATCAGTTAGAAACCTATGCTTAGCCTAGTCCAGAAGACCTCTGTTATTTCACAATAAGGCTCTCATTTCTCATCATGGAATTTTCTTGTGAACTTATTACTCGTACCGCGCTACACCTTCCGCTTCCGCGTGCATTTAGGCATGTCTGGCAATACCCCACTATCAGCATGACAAGGGTTATAGCCATTCCCCTCACAGCGTAAATTATATGTATACAAATCATTATGTAATGACCGCCCAACATCAGAGTTTTGCTTATCTTTGTTTTGTTCAGCATATAATGAGAAGTGCATGTTGTCCTCATCTGCTAAATAGTTATATTAGGTTTAAGCCAGAATTAAATTATATATTTTTTGTTGGTCTTTATTCATCCATTTTCTGTGAAGTGCCCGGAAATCACTATGTAATTATCATATTTTCAACACTAGTCGCTGGCGCACCATAGTCCTGCAAATAGGCAACTATCCCACCATTACAATAAGTGTGAGAACAATAAACATATTTTAGCTATAGCCGTACTTGTTCGCGTGAATGACACCATGTCCAGTATTTTTTTTCTTATTTACCATATAGTGCCATAGCCTTGGCCGGGTGTACTTATATTTTTATTATCAACGCATGTTGGCGGGTATTCAGATGACCCGAGGAGCAGAGCTATACGAAGAAATACAAGAAGATATTCTCAAGTTGGAGGACATGAAAATGGGTCGTAACAGACATGAAAATGGTGGAGGCTATCCAAACATTCCCTCCATGCGCTTGAGCTTTTGGGAGGGCCAGAGACCAGCCGCTCCCCCTCCCCCTCCCCCTCGCGTCGTCCTCCAGGGGCGACTCGGGGGGCGACAGATCTCGTCCGCCGCCACCCCCTCCCCTTCGCATCTTCCCTTGCCGCCGCCGGAGGCAGCCGCCGGCAAGCCCGCGCGGTCGTCGATGAGGGTGGCGGCGAGGTCTTCGGCCACGGTTCTTCCTCGGGAACGGGCCTAGGGTTCCAGGCGGCGGACTGGTGGTGAGGGCGGCGCCGTCCCGGCGGCCGGCGGCGTTCGCTGGAGCTGTGGCCGCCTCCCCTCGGCTGCGTGGGTGGCGAGGCGGCGGTGGACCTGGGCGTCGGGTGGCAGGACCCCCGCGACCTGCTATGACAGATCTGAAGACGGCGCCCGGTCGCTTGCATCAGCGTCTTCCTCGTCTGGTCCGGCGGGATCCGGCCGGATCCGGCTGTTGGCTGCTTGGATTTGGTGTGGGGAGGTCTGAATCGGGGTAACCCCTTGGCCGGCGGTGGCGGCCACCTCGTCGGCGGCGGGCGCTGTTCCCCTTCTTGAAGGCGACATTGAGGTTCACCTCCCCTCCTCCTCCTTCCCCTGCACCCGGGTGAAAACCCAAAACTCCGGTTTGGGCGGCGGCGGTGCCATGACGGTGCCGTTATCTTCTTGAAGGCGCCGTTTTGGATCTGTGGGGAGGTGGGTCGGTTGCTGCGTGCTTCGGGTGCTCTTGGTGGCGGCGATTACTTCTTCTAGCGGTAACACTTCACCATGGATGACCGGTCCGCTCCTCTGGCCGCCGTGCTCTCCTTCGTGTGGTCCTGTCAGTCCGGCGGATCGACGCCCTCGGCCTGGGCTAGAGGGGATAGTGGTATCCTCTACGGCGATTAGGACGTGATGGTAGGTGAGATGGTGGCCATGGCGTGCTCTGTTTTTTCCTGGTGGCTTGGTGTTCCAATCATGGCCGTGTCTTCTTCGGACGCCCCTGTCCTCTAGCTAGCGTCTGCGGCATGCTTCAATTGTGGGCAGCAGCTTCTCTAGCTGTAGTCTTTTTCTTCATTGGCCGTAGTGTTTTTGCTTTCTTTCAGCTCCTTGTATCGGCCGTTGCGGGGTTGCATCCCTACTTTCTTTTATGTCCTGGGTGTATGGTTTATTTCGATGTATCCTGCCGATTGATGGCTTTGTTAATTCAAAGTCGGGCTATGCTCGAGCCCTACTCGGGCTCGGGTTGTGCCTTTTCTCTAAAAAAACAGACATGAAAATGCACACCGGCCCGTTCGTGTCAGCGCGTTGAACCGTGGTTTTTATCCACACGAACAGAAATGGCGGACAGATGAAATGCGTCGGTCTATTGAAATTGCCCTGACAACCTAACTCTTGTTGCGGCCCTTTGAGTTTTATAGGAATTTTTAGAAATATGATTGCAGTATCATGTTCAACATAACATGATTTTGTTTTGTTTGTTTGCATCGGATGAGAAAATAATGATTCTTTCCAAGAAGTTCAAGTGGGTACTAAATTCACAATGGAATATTAGTACTCCCTGCGTTCCTAAATATAAGTCTTTTAGAGAATTGAATATGAACTACATACGGATGAATACAAACGTATTTTAGAGTGTAGATTCACTCATTTGGCTTCATATATAGTCTATATTAGAATCTCCAAAAAGACTTATATTTAGGAAAAGATGGAGTATAAATAAGAATTCTAAAAAACAATCTAATTCATTCCTACGACTTGAATGATCGAAATAAAAATAAAGTCTTAAGCATTTTAATCCTCCGAAAGATGTACTACCTCCGTCTAGGTGAATAAGTCATTTGCGTAGTTCTAGATCGACGATTTAACTATCTAAATATGTATTATATGTGATAAAAAATATGTATTTCGAAACTACATTCATGTAGAAATCTAGTGATATACTTTTCATGACATATAACACATATTTAATTCCTCAAATCGATGGTCTAGAATTATGCAAAAAAAATTGAGGCAACATCACGAAGCTTTTATTAAGTCGTCACAATGTTTACAGGGACGGATGGTAAATTCCCGGGATGACCTAACCAAACATGGCGGCCACCACCGAGAGATAAAGCATGCTTCGCTAAGCTGTGAGATTCAAAATTTAAGCTCCTAAACTCATGACTGAAATTACAGAAATCAAAAGCTAAAAAATGTTCAACTATCTCATGAATGACTGCTCCGTAGCTTGTCAAATTCTCCTTGTGTATGTCCTGCACCACCGTTTTGCAGTCCGATGCAACTTGGATGCGCCTCAGATATAGAGATCATCCGCCAGTGCAAGTGCCTCTCTAATAGCAAGTGCTTCCAAAGTCGGGGGATCCACAATGTATCTAAAAGAAAGAGTCGGGGCTCCCATAAACATACCTCTGTCGTCTCTACAAATCACCCCCACTATCCCACCATTTCTGGTTACCACTGCGTCGGCGTTAAACTTCACGTAACCTGATGGCGGTGCAAGCCACCACGCCGGTCGGGCGCTGGTAGGAGGGGTCGAGGAAGATTGCCTCTGGTGGGTCACTCGTACACTACTAGGGAAAACCTTATACACAGAAATTGAGCAACAACACAGGTCAAAAAAGGCGCTAGTGCTAGATAGCAGTAGCGACTGAGAAAAAACCGCGCTACAGATACAACCTTAGCAGTAGGGCGTGTAGTGGCAAAAGCGCTACTACTAAAATTCCTATTGCTAGAATGATAGGCTACCATAGCAGTAGCGGGCTTGGAAGAAGCGCGCTACCGCTAGGGCATAAGTAGTAGCGCGTTTCCTAAGAAGAGTGCTACTACTAACGGAAATAAAATAAGATGAAAAACAAATAGAAAAGTAAATGAAAATGAAAGAAATAAAAAAGAGAAAGGAAAAAATAAAATGTAAAGCAAAATAAATGAAAAAGCGAAAAAACGGAGGAAGGCATAGCAGTAGCATTTGTTCGTAAGAGGCGCTATAGCTAACGTAGCTGCAGCGTGTGTCCTAGACCCCCGCTATAGAAACAGAAAAGGAAATTAACAAAGAAAGAAAATTAAATAGCTATAGCAGCAGCTCGTTTTGTAAAAACCGCTATAGCTATCTTAGCTATAGCGCGTTTTACCAAACGCGCTACCGCTAAGTTTGACTTAACCAAAAAACCGTTTCCCCCCGTCCACCACTTCTCCCCCAAATCCCTCAACCCACCCCGCCGTCGTCTCCCCGATTCGCCGTCGCCCCACTTCGCCGTCGTCTCCTGCCGACATCGACGCCACCAGAGCCGTGCGCTGTCGACGCCGCCGGAGCCGCCCCCAACGCCACGGAGCCGCGCGGCCTCGTCAACGCCACCGGAGCCACCGTCGACGCCACCGGATCCTTCCTCGCCACAACTGCCTTCCTCGCCGTCACCGGAGACGCCCCTGCCTCCCTCGCCACCACTGCCTCCCTCGCCACCACCGGAGCCATCCTCTGTAAGCCCCCACCCCTCCTCTCTCTCTCATGCATAGGTTAGCTAGTTTAATTAGGTTAATTATCTAGGTTAGGGTAAAAATTAAGTTAGGGCTTTGACAGAGAAGTAGTTAGGTAAACTAGTTTAATTAGGTTAATTATCTAGGTTAGTGCAAAAATTTAGTTAGGGCTTTGACAGAGAAGTAGTTAGGTTAACTAGTTTAATTAGGTTAATTATCTAGGTTAATTAGTGCAAAAATTTATTTAGGGCTTTGATAGAGAACTAGCTGCGTTAAGTAGTTTAGGCAGAGAAGGGTTAGAGATAATAATGTGTGTTTGTGTGAGAGAGAGGAATAGCTAGATCAACATAATTTGGGTTCTGTCCTAGGCAGAGAAGTGTTTAGTGAGGTCATTTTGCAAATATTTTTGATTTTTGAAAAGACCACTATTTTTCAAGGAAAAGAATTTAGGCAAATTTTATTTTAAAGATGATCCCTTCCTAGACTTTTATTGTTGATTGATTATATCTTTTCATTGAAGTGGTCATGTTATATCTTTTCATTGAAGTTGTTCGATTGTGCCCAAGTGGCTTTGTTGTTTCCAGGGAATGATGCTGAGTGGCCTATGTTTTGCCGGAATGTTGATTCATTTCTGTTCCGGCAAATTTCAGGTTCTCGATTTGTCCACTTTTTAGCAAAGGTCATGCCGAAATTTTCCGTGAATTTTGGCATGACTTGTGCTACAAACTAGGACATATCGAGTGCCCGGGATTTGCCGCACCAGGAAGGAGTCAACATTCCTGCAAAACAATAGGCCTTTTTTATGTCATTATTCATTTTATTAGGTCTAGAATGAATTGACTAGATTTAATCATAGGAAACATGGCTAGCAATGATGAAGGACAGGGTTCTGGTGATTGCGATGACGTCTACCGGGCGGCAGACGAATTTTTTAGCCTTACCGACGATCAACCGATGTTGTTGCTGGGCCCACCCGTGGCATCGGGGACTGAGACCGACATGCAGACCGGTGCTGAGACTGAGACCGGCGCTGAGACTCAGACCGGCATCGAGACCGGCGCTGAGACTGAGACCGGTGCTGCCTCGGGGAGCGGAGCCGGTGTAGAACCGAAAGCAAAGAGGCAACAACTTCCTTCGTATGTCACCTAGATTCGGCGATGCCCATATTCTGCAATGGGCAAAGAACGTAGGAGATATTGAGGATCATCGACTTCGAGCCGAGTTCTATCACATCCAGCGCAAACTTGCCCAAATCATCATGAAGGAGGTCGTCGGAAAAACAGGGATGTTCTACGAAGGACAAATGTCGTGGGAAGACGTCCGAACATGGGTAGCCCCTCAACGTCTCGACCTGAAGCCTTTCACTAGGCTCGGGGACTATCTCCCTGACATTGATGGATGGCACGACATGTTGGAGTGATTGTCGATATATGACAATGTGTTCGTTTAGTCCATACTTGCACGGTGAAACTTTATTTGTGATGTAATTAAACTGTCCTCCTCCTCGACTAGCGAAAATCACTCTAGTTAAGGCATTTTGGGGTACGATAAACTTTGTTATTTATGCTTATGATATGTTGTTTCTATTTTTGCCAAGTCTGTCTCTTTCTGTTGCTCAACTATATATGTTGCATATCATCGACTTATGTGATGATGCAGGTGCATAGATCATCGATGGTGAATAAGTGCTACGCCAGGAGTATATATACGACAAGTGGCCAGAGTGTCAGGCCCAGGTGTACCGGTTTCCGGTTTCTGAGCGACAGGCAGTAGTTAGTTTAGGTTCACGCTAATGCGAGAGAGGGATACAAACTCATGTACTCAAAGTGATAGCTCTTCTCGCGTATACCATTGTTTAGATGGATGACGATGTATTTGCAAGTAATCGAGATTTGTATCGCTATTTTCGAGATGATAACGAGAGACCACTTTGTGTTGAATGATGATTATGATGATCACATGATTTGATGAGACTAGTTGTATGCATATGCTATGATTACATTTGTATGTGTATGATATGCTAAAGATTATTGTATAAAGCCTATTCAAATACAAAACAAATATGCAGAAAAAAACTAATAAAACTAGTAGTAGCGAGGGAGGAAAAGTTAGCAGTAGCGTCGCGTTACCAGTAGCGCTTCTCTGGCAAAAGCGCTGCAGATAATATCAGTAGCGCTCTTCACTAAAGCGCGCTGCAGCTATCCATGTATAGTAGTAGCATGGGACGACAGGCGCTACTGCTACACGTTAGTTGTAGCGCCTTATCAGTAGCGCATCGTCCTGCGCTACTGATAGGCCTAAAACCCGCGCTGCTGCTAGGCTTTTCCCTAGCAGTGGTAGTTCATCCAAATATTTTGATATGAAGCTGTTGACAGAGTATGGTGCCTGAAATATATTCTCGTGAATTGATTTACGCCTCGCATACCAAAGTGCCCAGAGTGTCAACACCAAGCGATCGAAAAGTTCATTCGTCAATATTTCATGTAGTGCAAACAGCCACTCCTTCGGACCATCTTCCTCGCGCTCAACCATATGCTGAACCAACTCATCCGGAGCCAAAGCCCAAACACTTGCTGCCACCGGCCATGAAATGAGAGCATGTTTCCATGTATCAGTCGCCCCACATAGCGAACAAGTGTCATCTGTTGCCATGTGACGACGTTTGAGGACCGATCCCATGGGCATGGAATGACGGGCTAGCCGCCACACGAACACCTTAAGTTTGGATGGTACTTGCATGTGCCAGATCATGGACCACTTCTTGGTGTCTTGATGCTCATAAGATGTATCATCCTCCTCAGCTAACCGAGCCTCCCTGCTGTGTTTCATTTTTATATCATTCGGTAAGCAGAACGAACGCTGAAATTTCCTCGAAGCTCCTCATGCCAGGCCCAGAAATCTCCCACCCGGCGAGTGCATAGAGGAATCCGTAGTATCTCTTCCGCATCAAAGTGGGTGAACACCGAACGTTCCAGGTTTTCATCCCACGTTGCCGATGTTGGATCTATAAGCTGCGCCACTCTCGCCGGCGGGTTCTGAACGAGATAGCATATGGGTCGCTTAAGACTATCACGTGGGATCCAGTTATGCCGCCAAATATCGGTTGTCTCCCCGTCTCCAATTCTCCTGATGACCCCTTGCGCCAGGATGTCACGACCATCCAAAATCGCCCGCCATATCTGGGATGGGTGCGATCCTAGTTCTGCTTGAAGGAGAGAGCAGTGTGGGAAGTAAACTGCCTTGAGGATTCTGGCGCTGAGCGAGTTGCTATCTGTTAGGGTGCGCCATGCCTGCCTTGCCAGTAGGGCGAGGTTGAAAATCTCCACGTCATGGAAACCTAGGCCCCCAAGTGCTTCAGCATAGTCATTATGTCCCACGCCACCCAACTGGACTTTCTCTTTCCATGCTTGGAACCCCACCCGAATTGTTGAATGATAGACATGATGCTGTAACAAAGGCCTCGTGGTAATCTGAAGCAAGCCATGGAGTAGACTGGTATAGCTTGAGCAACAGATTTGATCAAAACTTCTTTACCAGTAGCAGAAAGTAACTTCTCCATCCACCCCTTAATATTATCCCACACTCAATCCCGAAGATATTTGAACGTACCGTTTTTAGAGTGGCCAACATCTGTAGGCATTCCTAGGTAATGTTCACTCAAAGACTCGTTTTGTACTTGCAAATTGTTCTTGACAATTTCTCTTGTCTGTACTGGGCAACCCTTGCTGAAGAAAATAGAGGATTTTTCATTGTTGATCCGTTGTCCAGAAGCAGAACAATAAGTATCAAGCAGGTTTGACACCATAGTTGAGCTCTCCCCACTTGCCTTAAATAACAACAAGCTATCATCTGCAAACAAGAGGTGGTTGACGGTGGGAGACGAGGGAGCCACCTGGATACCTGTAAGAGACGGCTGAGAACTTGATTTAAGGAGGCACGAAAGGCCCTCTGATGCAATCAAGAAAAAGTAGGGGAGATTGGATCTCCATGCCGGATACCACGCATGGGTATAAAAGAGTCAAGCTTCTCGCCATTAAAACAAACAAAAAAAGAGACTG
Source organism: Triticum dicoccoides (assembly GCF_002162155.2). Lineage (NCBI taxonomy): Eukaryota > Viridiplantae > Streptophyta > Magnoliopsida > Poales > Poaceae > Triticum > Triticum dicoccoides. The sequence continues at coordinate 721,506,115 of NC_041391.1, read as the reverse complement.
AAGAGACCATGCCCATGACCACATCAATCCAGTGTAGATCAAAACCCAGTTTAGTCATGATACCTCTGAGAATGCCCACTCCAGACTGTCATATGCCTTCATCATGTCCAGCTTCAGAGCACAAAAATTGTTTGACTTTGCTCTCAACCTTTTCATAAAATGTAAGCACTCATAAGAACATATGATGTTATCATTAATAAGCCTCCCAGGGACAAAGGCAGACTGTTCCTCGGAGATTATGTCAGGAAAAATCTTCTTCAACCTGTTGGCTATCACTTTCGAGGCTATTTTATACAGCACATTGCATAGACTTATAGGTCGGAATTGAGCAAGAACCGTAGGGGTCATTACCTTAGGAATCAATACCAATACTGTATCATTTACAGATTCTGGGCTCTCCTCGCCCCTTACTATTCTGAGCACTATATTTGTTACTTCATCATCACAAACCTCCCAATGCCTACGGTAAAACTGAGCAGGAAAACCATCTGGGCCTGGAGCCTTTGTCGGAAACATCTGAAATAAAGCAATCTTGAACTCTTCATTGGTATATGGGGCACACAAGTTTGAGTTCATCTCAGCTGTCACCTTCCTCGGCACATGGTCGAGCACCGCATCCATATTTTGGACCCCTTCGGAAAGATATAAATACTCGTAAAAATCATTAGCTAATACCTTCAGCTCTGCTGGATCGGATATCTCCACGCCCAGAGAATTCTGTAGTGCCTTAATCATATTTTTCTTGCGCCGAAGACTGGCTCGAAGGTGATTTTTTTTGTATTTTTGTCTCCTGCCGAAAGCCACTCTACCCTGGCTCTCTGACACCACATAATCTCTTCCCTGTGATACAACTGAATCAACTTCTCATTGATTTTTAGCTCGACATGCGAAGGACCCGTTCTTGCTAGGTCATTTTTGAGCTCCTCTAACATCTATTTGAGTTTTTTAATCTCTTTCCTGACACTCCCGAACGTATCCCGGCTCCACCGCTGCAAGTTAGTCGCCAGATCCCGCAACTTGTGGTGTAGCGCTGCCACAGACGTGCACGGAGGACCAGCCCCCCATCCCGAAGTTACTGTGTCAATGAAAGTCTCGTGCGCCTCCCACATGAGCTCGTACCTGAATGGTTTCTGTGTCCGCTCGTTATTTTCTACATCCCACTCTAAAAGTAGAGGGGTATGATCTGATGTAACCCCGGTCAAGTGCGTGACCGCGGCCAGCGGAAATCTGGCCAGCCATGACGCGTTTACGAGAGCTCTGTCAAGTCTGCATCTTGTATAGCTCCCTCCTGTTACTTTCTTCTCGAAGGTCCAAAAATTGCCTTTATAGCCAAGTTCAAGCAACATGCAAACATCAAGGAATTGTCTGAAGGCTTGGATCTGGGCATTGCTACGTTGGCCAACTCCTTGATGTTCATCTGGACGTAAAACCACATTGAAATCCCCCATACAAAGCCAGGGAAGATCGCTCAAAGTACTAATATTTTTCAAAGTTGTCCATGTGTGATGCCTCATATGTATTTGTGCCTCTCCATAAACACATGTGATTCTCCACTTTTCTGCATCTTGTTCCTCAATAGACACATCTAAATGATACCAAGAGTAACCAACTACTTCCACATTTATTGAGTTATTCCAAAACAAACCTATTCCACCACTCCTACCTTGACTACTAACAGCATAAGAGTTGTCAAAGCCCAAAGTTCCAGCTAAAGCTTCTACCCTAGCACCTTCAATCTGAGTTTCAACAATGCACAAAAGGGTAGGGGTAAATTGCCTCGCGAAATCGTGAAGTTCACGGACTGTCGCAGCTTTACCCGCACCACGGCAGTTCCAACAGAAAATGTTCATTGGGCCCGGCGGCGCTCCTCGAAGGAGCCCGCCAACGCTGAGACAACCTTGCCAAGATCGCCCTCCTTTTGCTCTTCTGCTGCCTCATGTGTTTTGGCCCTCTTCAAGACATGTTTGCTGCGAGGACTAATGGGATCAATGGGAGGTGGCAGCGCTAGGGCCGCCCCATGGCCACCTGCACTCAGGCTCGGTTGCGTCCCTTGATGCACTTGTGTCCTCTTCCTTGCATAATCAGCCTCTGTCATGTCCACATCAGCTTCGGATGTACAATCTACCTGCTCCTTGCTTCCCCCATCTTGATAAGAGAAAGAACCGTTTCCCCTAGCTCCTCGGCCTCCTCTTCGGCCTCCCCTCCGACCACGGCCCCCTCCCGGACCCTGTCCAGTACGCATTGCCCACGAAGCTTTGAGATCTTTGAAAACTAAGGCTGTTGGAGGGTGAATCCCACTACCATGTTCATTGAAGAGGTGACCCAGCTTACCACAGACCGCACACCAATCGGGAAGCTTCTCGTATCTCACACGATATATCTGGCGCTTTCCGTCCCTTATCATAGAGACTGCATTCTTCAAGGGTTTGTTGACATCGATCCGAACCCAGACCCGATGGAAGTTCCCCACAAAGTCAAGTGATTGGGGTTCTGCATATAGAACTTCTCCACCTTTTGAGCTAGAGATGGAACCAGATGAGCATAGAGTGGCGGCACATCATGTATCTGCACCCAAATCTTGATAGTGTCAAGTTGAACTGTCGACGGTTTGGCCAACCCATCATATGGTTTCAGAATAACGGCGTCTCCCCGGAAGTGCCATGGACCATCACGTGTTACTCTCTCCCAATCTCCCAGACATGAAAATTGGGCTGTATACAGATTATCCTCAAGCGGTTTGAACTGCACCTCCTGTGCGAGATCCCATGCCGCTCCCATATGCCTAAAAAACTAATATTTTGCTGTATGATTTGGGCGAGTGCACCCTGACTAGTGACATCCAACGCGAGGCATCCGGCGGCGCCTCCTTCCCATCGTACACTACATCGTCAAGATCCTCCTGTCAAAGACCTAACTCCCTCATCAGTGTTGTCACGTCGTCCGTCTCGGGCGGCGCCACTGACCGCGACCCCGAAGCTCCGTCAGACGCCATGGAAAAAACTCGAATCCCTAGCCCGATGAGAAACCACCGATCCCTTTTAGATAGCCCTAGAGCCCTCACTACTAGGGAAAACCCTAGTAGTGGCGCGGGTTTTGAGGCTAGCAGCAGCGCGGGTGGCCACGCTACTAATAAGGCGCTACAGCTAACTCATAGTAGTAGCGCGGCCCTTACCCGCGCTACTACTGTTGACGATATCGGCAGTGCTTTTTATGAACGCGCTACTATTACCTAGCTGTAGCGATTTCGCAGTCCCTCGCTACTGCTATATCTTTCATCATTTTCCCCCGTACCCCTTTCCCTTTCAGTTTCCCTTTCAGATACTAGATACTAGGTACTGCTAGTAGATATCAAATTCATAAACCATTACTGGGTAGTACTCCCATCGTTCCAAATTACTCGTCGTGGTTTTAGTTCAAACCACGACGAGTAATTTGGAACAATGGGAGTACTAGATAACAATTTCATGCATAGTCAACATGCATTCAAGCAGTACAAGGTCATATCAATGGCGATCATCATATGTAGTTCTAGATGATATCGACGACGATCATCATATGTAGTTCTAGATGATATAGCCACACACACATATGTAGTTCTAGATGATATAGCCACACACACATATGTAGTTCTAGATGATATCGAAGACAATCACCGTCCTCAAGCCTGGGCAGTTGGTGTTCCTGATAGTAATTAGGATGGCCTGTCCAACACGAAGATTCTTGCCATCGAGGAATTTCTTCCACCCAACTGAGTTTAAGTGTGTGCGACCGTCCGTGTCCACGCGGTAAGTACAGGTTGTGACGGAGCGCCTTGCAGTAAGGCGTAGTCCATCTGAGCCTTCTTCATCAGGCTCGATACCATAACTCATAGATATGCTCTTTACCAATTTCTGAATAAGAAAAACATATCAATTAATAAATAGCCTCACAAATAAGTACATATGGATTATCTACACTATTAATAGTTTCCTTAGATTCTACACTAATAAGCATGTGATCGAACTCTACACTAAAACACATCATCAACTAGATTCCACACAACATACCATATCATTGGACTGTACACTAAGTAATTCATCGGATAATTTGCATTTGTAAGTATAACATACCATATCATGTCGATCAACCATGGTATTTGTCAAGCGGGTCACGAATGGCACCCCGACAAAGTCAGCACGTGGCGGAATTATGTCCCACAGGTTGGACACCTCCTCCTCACTCAGCCGTGTTCTTTGAGCTACGATGGCTTCATGAAGTGGGTCATCATCATCTTCATCGAGTGGGTCCTCATTATATTCATTATCTTCATCATCTTCGTCATCTTCATCATCTTCCACCAGGTTGAGATAAATGACAGCTAGCTTGGGTCTTTCTGCACGGAAGGAGAAGCTGATCAACTCACCACCAGTAAGACGCATGCGAGCGACGAAACGGGCCCATCCATCTCTTCCAATCTGTGACATATTGCGTCCTTTCTCGACTTCCATAGCGTACGGCCCCCCGTGAGCCTCAAATGTCACAGTGTCTCCTGTCAGCTTGTTGAATTTCAACCTCACATTGCATGGGACGATCTGTGTAAAATAAGCAAAATGACACAATGCAGTAATGCCAACACTAAAAATAAAATAGTTATTACATTTCATCTAATTTCTTACCGCCGCATGACGAAAACTCGGCTGCAAGTAGATGCCAAACAGCTTGCCAGTTGCAAGGCTGCTGGCGCATCTTGACTTGCACAGTCGACATAGTGGTGGTGGTGGTGGCACCATTTTTCCTAAAGATCTAGTAACATATTAGATGACTAAATCAAAATGTTCTAAATCAACTAAATGAACAAGCCTACTAAATCAACTAAATCAAAATGTTCTAAATCAACTAAATCAACTAGCTTACTAAATCAACTAAATCAAAATGTTCTAAATCAACTAAATGAACTAGCCTACTAAATCAACTAAATCAAAATGTTCTAAATCAACTAAATGAACTAGCCTACTAAATCAACTAAATCAAAATGTTCTAAATCAACTAAATCAACTAGCCTACTAAATCAATTAAATCAAAATGTTCTAAATCAACTAAATGAACTAGCCTACTAAATCAACTAAATCAAAATGTTCTAAATCAACTAAATCAACT
>NC_041391.1:721488805-721500455 GCF_002162155.2 Triticum dicoccoides | reverse complement strand
GCCTACTAAATCAACTAAATCAAAATGTTCTAAATCAACTAAATGAACTAGCCTACTAAATCAACTAAATCAAAATGTTTTCAATCAACTAAATCAACTAGCCTACTAAATCAACTAAATCAAAATGTTCTAAATCAACTAAATCAACTAGCCTACTAAATCAACTAAATCAAAATGTTCTAAATCAACTAAATCAACTAGCCTACTAAATCAACTGAATCAAAATGTTCTAAGTCAACTAAATCATATCAACTAAATCAAAATGTTGCATATGAACTAGCCTACTAAATCAAAATGTAGCGAGCAGGAGGGAGAAGGAGGGGTGACTCGAGGAGGGAGAAGAGAGTAGGATGGAGGAGGAAGGCGGAGCGAGGAGGGGCCGGCCGGCGGCCAGTGAAGGGAGGACGGAGGAGGAAGGCAGAGCGAGGAGGGGCCGGCCAGCGGCGAGTGGAGAGGGAGGACGGAGAGAAGGCCGGTACCGAGTCCAGCAAGGAGGAGGAGGTGACGGCACCGCAAACGGAGGAGGGGCGACGGGGGTGGACCGGTGCGGGGGATTGAGAGGGGATCCAGTGAGTGTGTGAATGTGAGTGGATCGGATAGAATGGGGGTGGGAGATGGAATGGCTTAGCAGTAGCGCGCTATACGGAAAGACGCTACTGCTAAGCTAACCAGCAGCAGTGCCTTTCAAAATAAAGCATTACTGCTATGTGTCAGCATGTAAAAATAGACTTTGTTCAATATATCAAAAATAAATTGATCATCAATCATCTTTTTATGTACAATCTGATTTGTCAATATGAGTCCTCACCTGTTTAGGAACAGGTGAAGACTCATATTGCAGCCACAAATTCTACACACAGAGTTCAATGAAGACCAAGAGCTTATCAAAGTTTGAGAAGTAACATATTTAAGGTGGTAGAAACTCTCTTCACGGAGAGAGGTGGGACTAATTTTTTTAGTAAACTTAGCAGTAGCGCTTATTGGCGAAATGCGCTGCTACTATGCTATGTAGCAGTAGCGCCCTTCGCTATAACGCGTTGCTGCTATAACTAGCCTCGCGGCGGCCTCGTGGGAATTATAGTAGTAGCGCGTTTTTGAGCGAGCGCGCTACTGCTATATTTGTTTCAGCAGTGAGTTAGTCCCGAGCACGCTACTGCTAATTAGCAGCAGCGCCTTATTTTAAAGCGCGCTGCTGATAAGATTCTGTGTATAGCCTTTTCCCTAGTAGTGCCTCCTCCCCAGTCCCGCCTGGACCAGGGGCGTCCCCGCATCCCCGCTCGACGAGAGGAGGCACGAGGACACGCCGGAGGTAGGGAAGATTACGATCTCAATGATGGCGATCAGAATCGCCTCAAGAGGAGGCACGAAGACACACAAATGACTTCTTTTTTTAGGTGAACTAGGGATTTATTCAATGATCACAGAAGGAATACAAATAATGTCTGGTGGGTTCCCTAGCCACAGGTGGCGCCCAGCAGGGAGTGACGAAGCCGCCTTTGCCAAGGCATGTGCTTCAAAGTTTGCCTCCCTATTCTCAAACCGAAAAGTAATGCTAACAAAATCTGTAGCTCTATCTCTAATTTCATTCAAAACTAAAGCATAAGAAGAAGAACTCAGAAGATCCGTTGATGTCTTGTATAACCTGGATGCAATCAGACGCTATTATTGCATGTGTGAGGATCAAGTCTTATGCTAGGGCAAGAGCTTCATTGCACGCTTGAGCTTCCAAACATGGAGCATCGACTAGCCCATCAAAAACCACCACAGATGCTCCAAGATAATTGTCGTGCTGATCCCTGCAAACAGCGGCTGCAGCTCCCGTCGTGCCCTGGCGGGAGATAGCACCATCAGCATTAATTTTCGCCTCGTTTCCCCCGGGTGGGATCCATATGTCCGAGTTCTTGGCTTTGCATTATGTGGCTGTTTCGTCGATGTTCTTGCGGTGGCAATTTCCAAGTCCTGCAAGTATCGGTTTACAAAGCACATCGTTGACATAGGACTTTGATACTCATCATCATGTATTGCTCTTCGCCTAGCTCACCATATTGCCCACATGGTAATCAAAACTCTCGCAAGGTCATGCTGATCCACCGTGTCAAACAACCAGAATAACCAGAGCCTTGCGTCGTCACTTTTGCTGGATATCACATGCTCAAGGATCTCCTCATCTCCAAGCGCCCACACACACCGCGCCATCCTGCACTCAAATAAAGAGTGGTGCCAAGTATCAGCTTGTTCATCACAAAGACCGCATGCTGCAGTTCTCGCCATTTTGCGCTCATGCCGAACTGAACCAGTTGGGAGAGACATATGTGCCAGCCGCCACACAAAAATCTTGACCTTTGATGGAACCTGCACCTTCCATAGCTGCATCCACGCTTTACCTTCCGCTTCTCTATTAGAATGGCCCGCCCTATGCTCGAGCCAATCTTCTCGTTGGTGTTTAATGCCACTGATCATTCTGTACGCCGATTTAACCGTGAACACACCCCTTCTATCATAATGCCACGCCCAGAAATCTGGTTGTACCCGCGAGCTCAGTGGGATATTCATGATCACTTCCACATCCGACCTTATAAAATGCTCCATTAGCAGCTGCTTGTTCCAAGCTCTGGTCGTCGCATCAATTAGCTCAGAAACGTGCATAGGTGGATTGGCCGATATGGGGCAAATCGGTTTCAACTTATAGTCCCTTGGAAGCCAATTATCTTCCCAAATACGCGTGTCTACGCCCGTGCCAATTCTTTTAATCAGTCCGAGGGTCAGAAGATCCCTGCCCTCCACCAAAGATCGCCAAACCTGGGACGGTTTGGCTCCCAGCCCTGCATCAAGGATGTTACTGATTGGGTAATACTTCGCCCTTAGCACACGCGCACTTATTGATTCCGTATCCTGCAGCAGACGCCACACTTGCCTCGCAAGCAATGCCAAATTAAAGAGCTCGACATCTCTGAATCCTATCCCGCCCATGTGTTTGGGTTTACACATCGTCTTCCATGACACCCATGCAGGCTTTCTCTGTCCTTGTTTGCTTCCCCACCAAAACTTCCGAAGAAGACTATTTATATGTTCACTATGGCCTCTTGGTAGTTTGAAGTAGGACATCGAATATGTCGGGATAGATTGTGCGACGGATTTGATTAACACCTCCTTCCCCGCTGCAGACAAGCATTTCTCCATCCAGCCTTGAATATGTTTCCATATCCTATCCTTCTTATATCGGAAGCTCCCTTCCTTGCTCTTGCCTACGTCGGTGGGCGTCCCGGAAGCCACCAGAAATGGGACACGCAAATGACTTATTCACCTACACGGAGGTAGTACTTATAGCCCAGTTTTTCTTTTAGTACTTACCCAGGAGTTGGAGAGATTGTTTCTGTATTCACTGAATCAATGAGGTTACAACGTGTATACATATACCCCGAAGGGAGAGAGCGAGCGCTCCTGGAAAAGTGGCACACAGGCCACGAGCGTTGCTAGATCCTAATATCTAGGAGAGGACTCAGTTTACATACTTAACGTTACATACACAAGTGACCGTTTAACACCCCCCCTCAGCCAGAACTCCGTTTGGTAGGACGTTCAGGCTGGCACGAAACTCGTGAAACACTTGAGAAGGCAGCCCTTTGGTGAACAGGTCAGCGAACTGTGAACTTGATGGAACATGAAGAACACGAGCTTCACCCAGAGCCACACGATCCCGGATGAAATGAAGATCAATCTCAATGTGCTTCATTTGTTGATGTTGAACTGGGTTGGAGGCGAGGTAGGTGGCGCTGACATTATCACAGTAGACCACGGTTGCTCGTGTTGGGGGACACTTGAGATCATGCAAGAGTTGTCGTAGCCAGCAGGACTCAGCAACACAATTTACAACACCCATGTACTCCGCTTCGGCACTGGATCTGGAGACAGTGGGTTGGCGCTTCGAAGACCAAGAAATGATGTTGTTGCCGAGAAAAACGCAGGAACCAGAAGTGGACTTGCGAGTATCAGGGCACCCGGCCCAATCAGCGTCTGTATAGGCAATGAGATCATGTGCGGGTGACTTGTAGAGCTGAATACCATAATGAGAGGTGCCTTGAAGATACCGCAGGATGCGTTTCACTAGCTGCATATGAGTGTCGCGTGGCTCATGCATGAACAAGCAAACCTGTTGAACTGCATAGGATATGTCTGGGCGAGTGAGGGTGAGGTATTGCAATGCACCGGCCAAGCTGCAGTAGTATGTGGGGTTGTAAAGCGGTGTACCAGCATGGATGGATAATTTGGAGGAGGTGTCGACAGGTGTGGAAACAGGTTTGCAATGTAGCATGTTGGCACGGTGAAGGATCTCAAGTGTATACTGTTGTTGACAGAGGAACAAACCGGAGGAATTGGGAGTAACATTAATGCCAAGGAAATGATGTAACTCACCAAGGTCCGACATGGAGAATTCCTTCTTGAGAGAGGCGATGATGGAGTGAAGTGTGGCGGCAGTGTTGGCGGTGAGGATGATATCATCCACATAAACCAGAAGATATGCAATGGTGTGTCCATGGTGACGGATGAATAACGACGAGTCACTCTTGGAAGCACAAAATCCAATAGACAACAAGAATGCCTTGAACCGAAGGAACCACGTCTGAGGGGCTTGTTTCAAGCAATAGAGAGACTTGTTGAGGAGGCACACATGATCTAGGTGAGATGAGTCAACAAAACCAGCTGGTTGAGAGCAGTAGACAGTCTCCTTGAGATCACCATGCAGAAATGCATTTTTGACGTCCAGTTGGTGAATTGGCCACGAGTGAGAGGTGGCAATACTGAGCACCACACGGATAGTGGCCGGTTTGACGACCGGACTGAAGGTCTCATCATAGTCCACACCTTCTTGTTGAGTGAACCCCCGGACGACCCACCAGGCTTTGTAACGAGCCAAAGATCCATCCGTGTGAAACTTATGGCGAAAAATCCACTTCCCCGTCACAATGTTGACACCGCAGGCTTAGGCACCAAAGACCAAGTGAAGTTATTAATTAAAGCATGATACTCTTCTTGCATAGCTTGGCGCCAATTGGGATCCTTGAGGGCTGATTTGTACATTGGAGGTATAGGAGAGAGTGGTGTGGTAGATGCATCTGCAAGAAAGAGGCGGCGAGGCATACAGTAGCCGCGTTTGGCCCGGGTTGTCATCGTATGGGAATTACGTGGGGGCTGGGCTGGTTGTGCATGGCGTGGTAGACGTGGCGGAGAGGGAGTGGCTGTGCATGCCTCAGATCCCGAGGTAGATGCGGTGGGGCAGCCGGCAGGTGTGGGCGATGATGCGGCAGGTGAGGCAGAGCCGACAGGCATGAGGGGCGAGGTGGATGCGGCGTGGGCGGTTGGTGGGGAAGGGGGCGCAGCAGGCGAGGTAGATCCGGACGAGGAGGTGCGCGCCGTGGAATTGGGAGTGGAGGTGGGGTCGGCAGTGGATTGGCTGCAGGTGGAAGCGGGGGCGCGCGGTTGATGGGGTTGCGGGGATGGTGGGGTGTGGGGCCCGTACGAGGTTGTTGGGGGCGGCGGATCCGAGAGATTTGCTGAGGGTCTGGTGCAGGGGAGCGGATCGGGTGCGGACGGTGACGCTGGAGCCGGTGTTGTGGGCGGAGTATAAGGAAAAGAGTGTTCATCAAAAATGACGTGTCGTGACACAATAACGCGCCGGGTGGATAAGTCGTAGCACCTATAGCCCTTGTGTTCGAGAGGATACCCTAAGAAGATGCACCGAGTCGAGCGGGGGGAAAGTTTGTGGGCCATTGTAGCAGAAGTGTTGGGAAAACATAGGCACCCAAAGACGCGTAGATGATCATAGGAGGGATGAGCACCGTGGAGAAGATAATATGGCGTGTTATCGTGAATAGCGCGAGAAGGGCGACGGTTGAGAAGGTAGGTGGCGGTGTGGAGGGCTTCGACCCAGAAGGGGGGAGTGAGTTTGGCCTGGATGAGGAGGGAGCGAACGACATCGTTGGGAGTGCGGATGAGACGCTCAGCCTTGCCATTTTGGGGAGAGGTATGTGGACAAGAAAAATGGTACACAATTCCATTAGCAGAGAAGAAGGAACGAAGGGAGGAGTTGATGAACTCCCCTCCATTGTCACATTGCATGGCCTTGATAATGACATTGTATTGGGTGTGAATGAAGGTGAAAAATCGTTGTAGCGTGGTGGATGTGTACGATTTGTTGCGCAAGGGAAATGTCCAAGAGTAATGTGTAAAATCGTCGAGCACAACAAGATAATATTGAAAGCCAGAGAAGCTTACAACGGGAGAGGTCCACAAATCACAATGTATTAAATCAAACGGTGCATAAGTTCGGCTAAAAGAAGAGGTGAAAGGAAGGCGCGCTTGACGGCCTAGTTGACAGGCATTACATGGAGAGTGTGCACTCTTATTACAGTAGCTAAGGAAGTCGTGGACGATGGTAGACATGGAGTACGCGCCGGGGTGCCCAAGTCGACGGTGCCACAGATCTGACGTGGAGACGGTGAACGCCGACGGTGGAGCAGGGTTATTGCCGTAGAATGGGTATAGGTCACCGTTGCTAACGGAGATCATGAGAACCCTCCGAGTTCGAAGATCCTTCACAAGAAAACCGCAAGGGTAAAATTCAACTGAGCAAGAATTGTCTTTAGTAAAACGACGGACAGAAATTAAGCTAGTGACAACATGAGGAGAAACGAGAACGTCGGTAAGGCGAAAGTTGTTGGGAGGAAGAGAGGTGGAGCCAGTAGCCGTGACAGGTAAGTGGTGCCCATTGCCAACCAAGATGCTAGAAGGAACGTGCTTTAAAGAACAACTAGACCGGGTTAGGTTACCTTGGTTGCCGATGACGTGAGATGACGCGCCGCTGTCGAAATACCACTCGGGCACGGGAGCAGAGGGGAAACCACCATTGCTGTAGGCGGCGTTGAGCATGGCCGCGTGTTCCCAGGACGAGGGATGGTGCTGGTGGAGCGGAGTGGTGGGCGCCGGCGGCGCGGGAAGGAGGGGATGGTGCTGATGAAGCGAGCGGCGCGATTGGCGAGGAAGTAGTCGCGGATCTTGTTCCAGAGGGCGAAGGTGGTCGTGGCGCCGACGACGTGGTCACACATGGTGTCCGAAAGGGTGGCATAAATCCAGAGAACGACATGAGCATCGAGCTCGAGGTAGGTGGCGGAAGCATTTGGGGGCGGCGGATGGTCGGTGAGGTAGGAGATGTCGTAGCGGAAGGTCTTCCATTTGTGATAGTTGTGATCGGCGGGGTTGAGGAGAAACTTGATGTGATTGGTGATATGGTCCTGGAATATGGGAAGGCGGGGAGCGGGCGCCGGGGGAGCAGGAGGAACGCCGGCGTTGAACAGAGGGGCAAATTGGGTGCCAGCTGCGGGGGTGGTGCCGTTGAGGAGAGAGGGGGAGGTGCCGAAAACGAACGGCGGGGAGGAAGGAGTGGAGGAGGCTGCGGCAGGCGCCGTTGAAGCGGACGAGAGATCGCCGGGGGAGGTGGCAGAGCTCGTGGTGGCGGCGGTGGAGGAATGAGTCGCGGCCATGGGGCGCCTGGTAACTGATACCAAGTTGGAGAGATTGTTTCTGTATTCACTGAATCAATGAGGTTACAACGTGTATACATATACCCCGCAGGGAGAGAGCGAGCACTCCTGGAAAAGTGGCACGCAGGCCACGAGCGTGCTCCTGGAAAAGTGGCACGCAGGCCACGAGCGTTGCTAGATCCTAATATCTAATATCTAGGGAAGGACTCAGTTTACAGACTTAACGTTACATACACAAGTAACCGTTTAACACCAGGTTCAAATCGTGCTACTTGATGATAGGCCGGCCCATACATCCACTCACGCACGCACGCACATAAACAGCGGTCGACGGTAACACCGATGGATATGTGCCAGAGATGGCCTAGCCAGCCGCCGCTTCGTTCGTCAATCTCCAATCCGGCTTTCTTCTTCTCCGATGGATCTGTCATCCATATGTGCCGAGGGAATTGCGTGGAGGAGGAGATGAGCAGATCGATATGAAGGCCCGGCGGTTCTTGAACGTGGCGATCGGCCAATACTACGACGGAGAGTTGCTGGGCCAACCCCAACAAACACCTCTTCTACCCCTCCACGGCCGAGGCACAGCAGCACCAGATCCAACGAGCCGCCGCCGCGGCCAAGCCGAAGGCCAAGGAGTCGGAGATGTCGTCATCAGACACGGATTGCGACGGCACGTCAGAACTGTCGGAGAAGGACTACGACGTCTTGCGGGTGGCCACGCCCTAATTCAGGTTCAAGGCCTCCTCCCACCCGGACGGTGGCACGGGGATGCTCGACTTCTTTCCATTCTACGGCGGCACTGCCGGGGGCGAGGAAAGGATCCTCTGCATCGACAGCAGCGGCATGGCCGCGCTCTACAACATCGACGCTGCCACTATCCACCAAGTTTCAGAATTTTTTGATGTTTTTTCTATTTTTTTGAATTTACTGTTCACTGTGTGGGTGCACCGAAAGTGAGTGCAGCCAGTACTTTCCCTCTAGTAGATGCTTCCTGTGTAAACCAAATGGTTTTGACTTTTTGAGGGGTTTACAAATTCCATCATTGAGAAAGGCTTTCTATTGACTTGATATATAAAGTAAACCACCACAAGCACCTGATCAAAGTACACAAATAAGAGGAAACACGTAAATGGGTTCTCTTGAGGACACCAGCTCAAAAAGCCCTAAGAAAACAAAAGAGGAATAAACCTCAAGGAGGATCGCCGTTGCCGCACCCCCTCCCCGATCGACGTCGTCGCCGCGCCCCTGCCCCGACATCGCGCGCGCCGTCGCCTCCCCGAGCCGCCCCGAGGTCGTCGTCGCCGTCGCCGTCGCCTCCCCGAGGTCACCGTCGTCGTCGCCTCCCCGAGCCACCCCGAGGTCGCCGTCGCCTCCCCGAGCCGCCCCGACGCCTCCCCCGCGCGCCCCTGCCCCAGTGAGCCCCTGCCCTGCTTGATATGATTTTGTTCATAGTTTTTTTGGCGAGAGAATGGCGAGAATGTTTGTGAATGATAAATGGTTGAACAGAAATTGCATATGCAAATAGGATGTTATTCTAGAAGCAAAATTACCCAAATTGCATATGTTTGTGAATGGCGAGAGAATGGCGAGAATGGTTGAATTATCCGAAATTATAACCAACTTTCTAGAAGTAGACAAACTTGATATGCATGTTATTCTAGTTATATTCATACGTACCATCACTCCAAGTCCATTGCATCATGAAAGATGTGTGAAATGTGGGAACCGACTCGTTTTAGCTATGTTTTCAGCTCCCTTTCGAGAACAGCATATCGTCCACATGATAGGTATTAAGAAAGGTATGTCAAAGTTGTTAATCATTTTTTTATCATGTGAGGATCAGTAATTTGATAGAAGCAAAAGCATTATTTTTAGTCATGTGACTAGACTGCAGAATCATATTATATGACCATTCTATTTGCATGTTTAGTTTTGGGGGAAAGCAAACAGTGAGCATGGGGTATGTGTTGATAAAGCAATCAAGAACTGTTTATCGTGTCTCTTAATCATGTGACTGGACTACAGAATTATGTGTTACAATCCTACTTGTGTGCTTAGTTTATGACCCCTTGCCTTGCCAGAGATAAAGTGAAGGCAAATATTTTTTTGGGTTGAAGGAAACTTGATCGATTAAAAGAATGATGAGAAGTTTCTGAGTGAGTAGTTGAATGGACATCACATATGGAAATGGGTTAGTCTTGTATAATCCACCATAACCAATTCCATGAAGTAGATGAATTTACATGCACGTTATGCTAGTTTTATTCGTAATTAAGTACCACCACTTGACTAGGAAATTAAGTACCATCACTTGACTAGGAAGTAATAACAGAGAGTTCTTGAATTGCTTTATCAACCCATGTGCTAATTGAGGTAGCAAATGCACAACCATGGGCATGCTGAAATGGCACTACTAGGCATACATAGCACAACTAACAAGATCTAGAATAATTCTTTGTGCTTTTTGAAAGCACAAGTGCTCCCTAGGTGATTTTGGTAATTAATGTCAACATATCTCTTGTTGGACTAACACTTTTACCTAGTATATTTTCAGATAAGTTCAACAATGAAGTGGCATGAACTAAAGGATGTGGAACCCCTTCAAGATGCTAAGGACAAAGGATTGGCTCAATCTTCAAGCTCAAGACTCTACATTTTATATTTTAGTGATCCAAGATCACATTGAGTCTATAGGAAAAGCCAATACTATCAAGGAGGGATGAGGTGTTGCTTAATGAGTTTCTTGCTTCATAGTGCATAGTGATATGCTCCAAAACCCTCAACTACTTTCCCACATCCACATATGACCTAAACCTAAAGTTCAACTCGGCCCCACCGATTCTTTCTATCCGGCGCCACCGAGTTCAGATGTCATAGCCACTGCCACAAACCCTAGGCAAATCGGTCTCACCGATAGGGATCTCGGTCTCACCGAGATGGGATTGTAATCTCTCTGTATATGTCCATTATCAAAATCAGTCTTACCGAGTTTGAGTAATCGCTCCTACCGAGATTACAATGCAAACTCTCTATTTCCTTTTTGTAACATTTTGGTCCCACCGAGATGAGCGAATCGGTCACACCGAGTTTTCCTGACCAACTCTCTGGTTAACTTATTACCAAAATCGGTCTCACCGAGTTTGTGTAATCGGTCTCACCGAGATCACGTTATGCCCTAACCCTAACCATACCGGTCCTACCGAGTTGCATGTCGGTCCCACCAAAAATCCTAACGGTCACTAGGTTTACTAAATCAGTCTGACCAAGTTTATTGATTCGGTCCTACCGAGATTGGTAAATTGTGTGTAACGGTTAGATTTTGTGTGGAGGCTATAAATACCCCTCCACCTCTTTTTCATTCGTGGACAGAGCCATCAGAACAAACCTACACTTCCAAGTTACCATTTTTGAGAGAGAACCACCTACTCATGTGTTGAGACCAAGATATTCCATTCCTACCATATGAATCTTGATCTCTAGCCTTCCCCAAGTTGCTTTCCACTCAAATCTTCTTTGCACCAAATCCAAATCATGTGTGAGAGAGTTGAGTGTTGGGGAGACTATCATTTGAAGCACAAGAGCAAGGAGTTCATCATCAACACACCACTTGTTACTTGTTGGAGAGTGGTGTCTCCTAGATTGGCTAGGTGTCACTTGGGAGCCTCCGACAAGATTGTGGAGTTTAACCAAGGAGTTTGCAAGGGCAAGGAGATCGCCTACTTCGTGAAGATCTACCGCTAGTGAGGCAAGTCCTTCGTGGGCGAGGGCCATGGTGGGATAGACAAGGTTGCTTCTTCGTGGACCCTTCTTGGGTGGAGCCCTCCGTGGACTCGCGCAGCCGTTACCCTTCGTGGTTTGAAGTCTCCATCAACGTGGATGTACGATAGCACCACCTATCGGAACCACGGCTCAAAAATCACCGTGTCTCCAAATTGTGTTTGAAATCTCCAAACCCATCTCTTTACATTCTTGCAAGTTGCATGCTTTACTTTCTGCTGCTCATATACTCTTTGCATGCTTGCTTGATATGTATTGTGATTGTTAAACTTGTGCCAAAACTCCACTTAAACTTAAAGAATTTAAAAACTGCTACTTTTAGCACCTAGTGT
>NC_041391.1:721480100-721482600 GCF_002162155.2 Triticum dicoccoides | reverse complement strand
GATCCTTCTTGGAAATTGATGTCAAAGGGGGAGAGAGAGATTACATCAAAAGCTTTATCTATAGAGAGAGTTCACATCTACTTTATCATATCTCTAGGGGGAGAAAATACTCAAGGAAAGAGAAATCTTCAATGATCCCAGATGCTTGGTGTTCAAGAGGAGAGATGTTACATGTCTTCTAGAGGAGAAAGACATGTTCATATGTGCTAAATTGCTTTAGCTCTGTTCATTTACTTTCTTGAGCTCTTATTTTCTGTTCCCCATCTTCTCCCAGTATCACTTGCTAGATTCAGGGGGAGCAAGATACTCAAGGGAAAGAAATTCTTTAAATTCCTTGCATAACTTTATCTTTGGGGACATGTCTAATTCAATGTGGTACTTGGTACTCACTTTCTACATGTCATCCCAGTCTTGGTATTCTTGTGGTTTCTTCTCGTTTGCTCTAGCTAGTAGATGCATCTGTGTTATCTAACCTTATTTTCACAGGTTCACTCCATCCTAAGCCAACTCAAGACCACAAGGTAAGTATATGCATCACAATCATGTGTATGAGAAATTCTTGCTGATGTACATACTGTTTGCAAGAAAGACTCATGAGCATGAAGGTACTTTTTCCAAAATTCTTCGCTCTGATGCATATAGCCAAGATACATGTAACACATTGCCTACTCTATCATGATTATGCATTCACATGCTCCTATTCCATATTTACATGATTGCATACATGTAGGGGGAGCCTATGCGTGTTACATGTCTTTTCCAAAGCTTTTACTTATTATTCACTATATATATATCCTCTATCTAAAGCTTTGATGTATGTTGTCATCAATTACCAAAAAGGGGGAGATTGAAAGCACAAGTGCTCCCTAGGTGATTTTGGTAATTAATGTCAACATATCTCTTGTTGGACTAACACTTTTACCTAGTATATTTTCAGATAAGTTCAACAATGAAGTGGCATGAACTAAAGGATGTGGAACCCCTTCAAGATGCTAAGGACAAAGGATTGGCTCAAGCTTCATGCTCAAGACTCTACATTTTATATTTTAGTGATCCAAGATCACATTGAGTCTATAGGAAAAGCCAATACTATCAAGGAGGGATGAGGTGTTGCTTAATGAGTTTCTTGCTTCATAGTGCTTAGTGATATGCTCCAAAACCCTCAACTACTTTCCCACATCACCATATGACCTAAACCTAAAGTTCAACTTGGCCCCACCAATTCTTTCTATCCGGCGCCACCGAGTTCAGATGTCATAGCCACTGCCACAAACCCTAGGCAAATCGGTCTCACCGATAGGGATCTCGGTCTCACCGAGATGGGATTGTAATCTCTCTGTATATGTCCATTATCAAAATCAGTCTTACCGAGTTTGAGTAATCGCTCCTACCGAGATTACAATGCAAACTCTCTATTTCCTTTTTGTAACATTTCGGTCCCACCGAGATGAGCGAAACGGTCACACCGAGTTTGTCTGACCAACTCTCTGGTTAACTTATTACCAAAATTGGTCTCACCGAGTTTGTGTAATCGGTCTCACCAAGATCACGTTATGCCCTAACCCTAACCATATCGGTCCTACCGAGTTGCATGTCGATCCCACCAAAAATCCTAACGGTCACTAGGTTTACTAAATCAGTCTAACCGAGTTTATTGATTCGGTCCCACCGAGATTGGTAAATTGTGTGTAACGGTTAGATTTTGTGTGGAGGCTATAAATACCCCTCCACCTCCTCTTCATTCATGGAGCGAGCCATCAGGACAAACCTACACTTCCAACTTACCATTTCTGAGAGAGAACCACCTACCCATGTGTTGAGACAAAGATATTCCATTCCTACCATATGAATCTTGATCTCTAGCCTTCCCCAAGTTGCTTTCCACTCAAATCTTCTTTCCACCAAATCCAAATCCTGTGCGAGAGAGTTGAGTATTGGGTAGACTATCATTTGAAGCACAAGAGCAAGGAGTTCATCATCAACACACCATTTGTTACTTCTTGGAGAGTGGTGTCTCCTAGATCGGCTAGGTGTCACTTGGGAGCCTCCGACAAGATTGTGGAATTGAACCAAGGAGTTTGTAAGGGCAAGGAGATCGCCTACTTCGTGAAGATCTACCGCTAGTGAGGCAAGTCCTTCATTGGCGACGACCATGGTGGGATAGACAAGGTTGCTTCTTCGTGGACCCTTCTTGGGTGGATCCCTCCGTGGACTCGCGCAGCCGTTACCCTTCGTGGGTTGAAGTCTCCATCAACGTGGATGTACGATAGCACCACCTATCGGAACCACGGCTCAAAAATCACCGTGTCTCCAAATTGCGTTTGAAATCTCCAAACTCTTCTCTTTACATTGTTGAAAGTTGCATGCTTTACTTTCCGCTGCTCATATACTCTTTGCATGCTTGCTTGATATGTATTGTGATTGTTAAACTTGTGCCAAAAGTCCACTTAAACTTAAAGAATTTAAAAACTGCTACTTTTAGCACCTAGTGTCTAATCAC
>NC_041391.1:721398978-721479740 GCF_002162155.2 Triticum dicoccoides | reverse complement strand
CTTTCACTTTTATTGTTCTAGATAAGATTAAATAACATTTTGGTCACTTGGGATTGATTCAGGGGATAAGCAACTCATCCTGCCACTCCCATCGCTTCTCGACGCCAGCCATGGCGCCCAAGAAGAGGCCGTCTGCAAGAGCTTTTCGTCGTGCTCAAGAGCGATGGGAGGAGACTGGCAGCAAATTCTGCAAGGGAGATTCAGAGAAAAGGGCGGACGTAGAGGAGATTTGCAATAGGTTTCCTAGCTTGCAGATGTGCGTCGACCACGCTAGGGGCCTCATCACCATGGCTACGGATGATGAGAAGAAGACGATGTTCCCTGGCGGCCGTGGAATTCCTCATGTTGTTGTTTTCCTTAGGGCGATGAATGAAGCAGAAAACTCACCAGATCTGCGTCAGCGTGCTACGTGGTACAAGTACCGCTCCCATTGTCGCACCCCTCTAGCTCCAGTGTAAGGTCTCGTCGGTGTCGTGGTCGTAGTACCAGCTGCAGTGAAGTAGGTGATTGTCCACTCTGACAGCGAGGGAGAGAGCCGTGAAGATGAGGAGGAGGAGGAGGAGGAGGAGGATGAGGAGGAGGAGGAAGAATCCAGTGAGGGGGAGGAGGAGCCAGGTGCGGACGTAGTGGTGGAGGTGGAGGACGACAGCGAGCAAGAGCAACTGGTGGTGGAGGTGGAGGACGACAACGAGGGGGAGGTGGCGCAGCAGCTACAACTACGTTCCCGACGACCTATACATGGTGGCGCCGGGGATCCCACAGCTCGCCGACATGAGCATGTCAATCAAGGCACACGAGATCAGATGATCAATTCACTTCTTGGCCACCTCTGCCCTATTTATTATTCTCCGGTTGATGCAAATCTGCTCACTTCACAATGTTTTGGCGTGATGGCCCAGTCTTTTCATGTGTGTGTGTGTGTGTGTGATATGTTTTAAGCGGCTGGCTTTCTGTGTGTTGTTGACTGCTTGCTGTGTGGGTGGTTTATTGTTGTTCTAGTCTTAATTTGGGTTCACACATGCAACAAACTAATTATATTTAATATTGGTATACATGTGAGAGATGTATAGCGTGTTTGTTATTTATTTTTAATATTGACACCTTCCCTTTTTGATGAGCACTTTGGACAAGGGAGTTCATTTTGTCACGGGCTTCTTTGTTGTGCAAGAATTGAAATCATATATACCCTATCTTCTTAGTCATAATTGAGACATACGGCGGATGAGAGGATAACTAAGTGGACTAGCCAACGTCGCTGTGTGAAGAGGCTACAGAGTGTCAATAGAAAGTGTTTGTCCTATCTCCCTTATCTTACTTGATGCATCATTGTTCCCGATGCCTCCCATTCCCTCTTGTTCCCAAATTCTTGTGTGGCTCTTCTCTCCCCTTCTATATGGTATGTGTGTTTGATGCCACCTATGTTCTGTTCATAAGCTAGTGGTGTGAGTATGTTGAATCCAAGTGGGAAAATGGATCCTCATACTTGATGGTTCAGTGGTATATTTCAAGGACAACACATTATTCACACATGCAGGGGTAGGTGGAGAATTCATTTTCCCGTGATTTACATTACATGTGCTGGTACTCAATATTTTCTGAATAACAACTTTACTTTCTTAAATGTGGTTTACAAACCAGACAAGTGGATCACTTCACAGTGGTTTCAGACAACTAGCAACCCGTCAACAGAAATGAGAAAGAAAAACATAAGCTCATAAGATATCGGGTGTATCAAGTGATTTTTTTCAGAACATTATGAGTGGACAGCTCGAAATCACCATGTCAAATTATTTATACTGAACTTTAGTACTTATTTACAAATTATTTATGTCAAAACACATATAATGAATCATGATAATTTTAAATTTATTTTGCAACATTATATATTTCAATATATGTTATCTTGAAACATAATTGACCAAAATCCAAATGTAATAAGAAATGACAAATAGCATGCTTCTTGAATAGTTTGTGACACTTCCATAAATATAGAGCATATGTGTTTTGCATGTTCTTAAATATACTAGTAGACAACTAAACAATATTAGTAGAGACTCTAATGGTGAACGTTATAAGAAATATTATGACACTGATCTATAATTAGCATCAAAGCAAATACAAAAATCTAGAGTATATAGAAGGGTTGAGAATCTTCCAGCCAAAGGATGTCTTATTAGGATGTAAGGAAGTTGTGCCCCAAGTGCAAGAGTTTGTAATAAGAAATAAGTTTCCAACGAGAACTAAGTATCAATCCGAGGAAGTAAAATTTCCTAAACCAATAATTAATTCTACAATATTAACGAAACTTTGTTTATGCCTCCCAACAATTAAGCAAGGGTGTCAACATTACGAGCTTTGCTAATTGTACACCATATTAATTGATAAAGTGGCACTAAATATTTTTGTCATAAATAACAACTTGAAAGCACATATCCATATTACCCTAGTTGGTTTTTATGATTTATGAAAAAATCATTGAGTTGACTAATGTTCAGTTACTTGAAATATTCTGGCATAATTAAGGATGTCCTTTATCAACTCGAATTTAGGAAAGGTCTGCATTAGGCAAACCACAAAGATTCTATAGTTATTTTTTAGGCACATTAACATCCTTTGTGCTTGGAAACACTCTAATCATTTTTTAGGCCTATCTATTTTTCTAATGGATTGTTAAGAATTTCGACAAATATAGAAAAGGTAAGTTATCAAATGGCAGAAATTTAAGCAATGGAGGAGAGTTTAATCATTTTGCAGTGAAGTAGTGCGAAAGGTTTGTCGTGCCCATCTCTTGTGACAATGAGACGCCGGAAATTAATATGTGAGAAGATCTGAACGAATTTCAGTTTCTGAAAAATTGATGAGCATTCATGTTATACGAGGTTGCAAAAATTAACACATATATTCATAATAAGAGAAGAGAAAATACGATACTTGAAACTAAGTCTTGCAAGTAGATAACACGTATTGTGATAGAACATGGAAGTTCCAAACTTGGAGAAGGGCCATGCAGAGCCCTACTCAGCAATCACATTAAAATATATTGGGAAGAAAAACATCAGAAAATACAACCAAATTTGCTGATGGAAGCACCTTAATATTTATAAGTGATGGGCATAAATTTGCACTCAGAGTGATAAACACTTGTTCCTCTATGTAAAGTTATCTTTAGCACAAAATAGAACCTGATTAGTTCTTACTTGAAGTATAACAAAAAATTGAAAGTCACTCCCCTTTTAAATGTCAAAGATTGTTCAAAGAAAAATTCAAGCAGGGCCACTAGAATAGAGTACCAAATAGCAAAACAAACCATTATTGAAATCATAGTTATTTATCTATCTTCCATCCATAACACTACCATCAAAACTAAGTGAGAACATGTGGAAGGTTTTGTTGTTGCTTTCTCCAATGCCTTTATAAGACAATAAGAACATCGCTAATGCTCTAATGAAGCATCTGTAGCTAATTTATTGATAGTACGATGCAAAGCAATGGACATAATTTGGGACACAATTTACTACTCCCTCCATCTCAAAATAAGTGTCTCAACTTTATACTGACTTCAGTACAAAGTTGTACTAAATTTGAGACACTTATTTTGGAATGGAGGGGGTACCAAATTGCTACGGTTTCTTATAGAAGTACCAGTCTCCAGGTCTCCTTGGACAGCATGAGGCGGTATTTAAACTCCCTCTTCTAAAAAGCATAAAACCTGCAAAAAAATCCTCATAGAACAAACCAGAAAATCTGATCAGGATGAACATTTGTGTCACATCACCCCTCACAATGGTTCTCAACACGTCCATTTATCACCGTCCCCATGTCGAATATGTTGTACAGTCACTAGATCCTACAATAAGAATTCTAAGAACTTCTTCGGAGCTCCAACTATGAGTGATGCTAGTAGAGTTCTTCTCGTGTGAGAAAGTTGGCTTGTTCAATTAGGAGATTATGGTGAACTTAGAAGGACCGAAAGGAACTAATGTGAAAATATACTCATTATTTACATTCTTGATTATACGATTTGAACAATTTTCAATTAGTAGTGTGAAACATGAAGAAATAATAATCTCACTAGTCGTCAAAAATTGATCGTTTTTTAGCTAGATTTGACAAAACACACTTACAAATTCCTACAAAAAATAATATGCCTAATGACATGCCAAAGGTTTTAGTATCGAGCTTGATGGACTGAAAACATTCGAGCTAAAAGTATAAGTAGCTATCTTGAAAACATAGTTTTGTAGATCATGAATGTGTGCTTCATTAATTTGAGAGAATAATGTATGTTGATTTTAGGAATTTACGATGAGCTTGATGAAGTCACGATTACAAGATAAATAAGCAAGTCCATATGATCCTTAACAATCATATATAGCTACTTTGGTTGTTCTAGGAGTTATGTGCCATATGGACTACATCCATTTTTGTTTGCATGACTGGATCCAACGCACAATGAAAGTGTTGATAGAATGGTGAACGAAGCTTGTCTAACATGTAGGGATGTAGAGGAGACGAGGTTGTTGTTGATGAGTAAGTTAATCACCTCGGTGCAGAGAGTAGCAGCCGTAGCATCGTAAAGATAGATCGATGTTGCCACATTGATGCCAACACTAGAGGGTGCCATTTGGTCGTTCGGAAGGCAAAGAATACAGTGGACCAATCAACCATGATCAGTGGAAGTGTCACCAAATTGGAGATCGCATGGCAGTTGTCTCCTAGCAAGGTCATGGGTGATGAGAAGCAAACACATGTCACCTGATACGTCTCCAATGTATCTACTTTTCCAAACTCTTTTGCCCTTGTTTTGGACTCCAATTTGAATGGAACTAACCCGGACAGACGTTGTTTTCAGCAGAATTGCCATCGTGTTATTTTTGTGCAGAAATAAAAGTTCTTGGAATGACCTAAAACTTCACAGAGTCACTTTTTGGAATTAATAAAAAATATTGGCAAAAGAATCAATAGAAGGGGGCCCACATCCTGGCCACGAGGGTGGGGGCGCGCCCTACCCCTCCTGGGCGCACCCCCCTGCCTCATGGGCCCCCTGGAGCTCCACCGACCTCAACTCCAACTCCATATATTCATGTTCGGGGAGAAAAAAAAATAAGAGAGAAGGATTCATCTCGTTTTACGATACAGAGCCGCCGCCAAGCCCTGTTCTTCCTCGGGAGGGCTGATCTGGAGTCCGTTCGGGGCTCTAGAGAGGGGAATCTGTTGCCATCGTCATCATCAGCAATCCTCCATCACCAATTTCATGATGCTCACCGCCGTGCGTGAGTAATCTCATTGTAGGCTTACTGGACGGTGATGGGTTGGATGAGATTTACCATGTAATCGAGTTAGTTTTGTTAGGGTTTGATCCCTAGTATCCATTATGTTCTAAGATTGATGTTGCTATGACTTTGCCATGCTTAATGCTTGTCACTAGGGCCCGAGTGCCATGATTTCAGATCTGAACCTATTATGTTTTCATGAATATATGAGTGTTCTTGATCCTATCTTGCAAGTTATAGTCACCTACTACGTGTTATGATCCGGCAAACCCCGGAGTGACAATAGTCGGGACACTTCCCGGTGATGATCGTAGTTTGAGCAGTTCATGTATTCACTAAGTGCTAATGCTTTGGTCCAGTTCTCTATTAAAAGGAGGCCTTAATATCCCTTAGTTTCCATTAGGACCCCGCTGCCACGGGATGGTAGGACAAAAGATGTCATGCAAGTTCTTTTCCATAAGCACATATGACCATATTCCGAATACATGCCTATATTATATTGATGAACTGGAGCTAGTTATGTGTCACCCTATGTTATAACTGTTGCATGATGAATGTCATCCAACATAATTATCCATTATTGATCCATTGCCTACGAGCTCGTTTCATATTGATCTTTGCTAAGTTACTTCTTCGTTGCCACTGTTACGATTACTACAAAACTGCTACTGTTACTTTTGCCACTGTTACCATTACTTCCATACTACTTTGCTACTAAATACTTTGCTACAGATATTAAGTCTTTTAGGTGTGCTTGAATTGACAACTCAGCTGCTAATACTTGAGAATATTCTTTGGCTCCCCTTGTGTTGAATCAATAAATTTGGGTTGAATACTCTACCCTCGAAAACTATTGCGATCCCCTATAGTTGTGGGTTATCAAGACGTTTTTCTGGCGCCGTTGCCGGGGAGCATAGCTCTATTCTCTGAGTCACTTAGAATTTATATTTGTTGATCACTATGAGGAATTTGAAAGACAACAAAACTAAGATCTATCCCTCAACTACGAGGGGAGGTAAGGAACTGCCATCTAGCTTTGCACTTGATTGACCTTCTGTTTTGAGTAAACTTGCGACACCTACACCTGCTATTGATTCTGATATGTTGCATGTTATTGATGATGCCACTTCTGCTATGCATGATGCTTATGATGATACTACTTCTCTGCTTGATAATAATGTGCCACTAGGTGAATTTCTTGATGAACAACTTGCTAGGGTTAGAGAGAATGAAATTACTGGAACTAATGATGAAGATTCTCCCCCTAGATATGAATTGCTTGTTGTACCTGAAGGTTATGTTATGGATGAAGAAACTGCTAGAGACTTCTTTGCTTGCATGATAGATATGATTTTAAGAAATTGTTAGCTAAGCTGAAAGAAAAGTCTTTGAATGCTATAATGAAATATGATCCTGCTTTTGCTACTTCACCTATATGTGTTACTGATAAGGCTAATGAATTCTCTATCGATCCTAAGTTAATTACTTTGGTTGAATGTGATCCTTTCTATGGTTATGAATCTGAAACTGTTGTGGCACATCTTACTAAACTGAATGATATAGCCACCCTATTTACTCATGAGGAAAAAATTCACTATTATTATTAAATCCTTAAATTGTTTCCTTTCTCATTAAAGGGTGATGCTAAAATATGGTTTAATTCTCTTACTCCTGGTTGTGTGCATAGTCCCCAGGATATGATTTATTACTTCTCTGCAAAATATTTCCCCGCTCATAAGAAACAAGCTGCCTTGCGGGAAATATTTAATTTTGTGCAAACTGAAGAAAAGAGTCCCCCACAAGCTTGGGGGAGGCTTCTCCAATTACTTAATGCTTTTCCTAATCATCCTCTCAAGAAAAATGAAATACTTGATATCTTTTATAATGGACTTACTGATGCTTCCAGAGACCACCTGGATAGTTGTGTTGGTTGTGTTTTCAGGGAAAGAACTATTGAGCAAGCTAATTTGCTATAGAATAATATATTGAGTAATGATAATGATTAGAGACTTCCTGAACCAACTCCTAAGCCAACTCCGAAGAAAAGGGGTATTTCATTTCTCAGTCCTGAAGATATGCAAGAGGCAAAGAAATCTATGAAAAAAAGTATAAAAGCTGAAGATGTTAAGAATTTACCGCCTATTGAAGAGATACATGGTCTTGATAACCCGACACAGGTAGTAAAGGTAAATTCTCTCTATAGATTTGATAAGGGTGATATCCCCTCTACTAAGTTTGCTAGTCAATGCTTGGATGAGTTTGGTAATTTTATTGTTAAACAAGAGAACTTCAATGCTTATGTTGGTAGACAATTGAAACGTAATGCTTATATGGTTGAACACTTGAGTGATTATATGTCTAGAGTTAAAAGTGATCTTAAGCTTATTAGTAAGCATGCTTCCATGGTTACAACTCAAGTAGAACAAGTACTTAAGGCACAAGATGATTTGCTCAATGAGTTAAATAATAAGAACAATGATAATGTTGTTAGAGTTATGAATAGAGGTGGTAAAATGACTCAGGAATCTTTGTATCCTGAGGGCCATCCTAAGAGAGTTGAGCAAGATTCTCAGAGAATTAATACTGATACACCTAGTCCTACTAATAAAAAGAAAAAGAATACTGATAGGACTTTGCATGCTTCTAGTGAACCTATTATTGACACACCTGAGAATCCCAATGATATTTCTATTTCTGATGCTGATACACAATCTGGTGATGAACATGAACCTAGTGATAATGTTAATGATGATGTTCATGTTAATGCTCAACCTAGTAATGATAATGATGTAGAGATTGAACCTGCTGTTGATCTTGATTAACCACAATCAAAGAATCAACATTATGATAAAAGAGACTTTGTTGCTAGGAAGCACGGTAAAGAAAGAGACACATGAGTTCAGAAACCATGCCTTTTCCTCCTAAGCCATCCAAGAAAAAGGATGATGAGGATTTTGAGCGCTTTGCTGAAATGATTAGACCTATCTTTCTGCGTGTGCATTTGACTGATATGCTTAAAATGCCTCCTTATGCTTAGTATATGAAAGATATTGTTGCAAATAAAAGAAAGATATCGGGAGCTGAAATTTCCACCGTGCTTGCTAATTATACTTTTAAGGGTGGAATACCAAAGAAACTTGGAGATCCGGGAGTACCAACTATACCATGCTCCATTGTTAAAACTTCTTTATGTGATCTTGGAGCCGGTGTTAGTGTTATGACTTTCTCTTTATATCGTAGACTTGATTTTAATAAGTTGACACCTACTGAAATATCTTTGCAAATGGCCGATAAATCCACTGTTATACCCATCGGTATTTGTGAGGATGTGCCTGTTGTGGTTGCAAACGTTACTATTTTAATAGACTTTGTTATTCTTGATATTCCTGAGGACGACAGTATGTCGTTCATCCTTAGTAGACCCTTTTTGAATACTATAGCGGCTGTCATTGATGGCAACAAAGGCAATGTCACTTTTCATGTTAATGGTAATCAGCATACGGTACACTTTCCGAAGAAACAACCTCAAGTTCATAGTATCAATTCTATTGGAAAAAATTTCAACTATTACTATTGGAGGCTTTGAATTCCCTCTTCCTACTGTCAAAAAGAAATATGATATTCTTATTGTTGGGGACATGCATATCCCCATTGAGGTAACATAGTGTTATTAAAAAATTCTCCGGTTTCATGTTATCCGAAAGAGGTTTGTTAATAAGACTTGATCAACCTTGTTAATGGATTCCTTTTGATGAACATAAGATGGATGAATTCAGAAAACACAACTCTCTATACCCTCCTTTCACTTTCTGTTATTTAGAATAAATAAAGCAAAAATAGTATTTCTGTCTGTTTTCTGAATTATCCATGCAATAAAAAAATACCCCGAAAATAAAAGTTCTCCAAATGGCCCGAAAATTTAGTAGGATTTTTTATAGAATATTTGAGAATTTCTGGCACTAAGAACACACCAGGGGGATGCACCAGTGAGACACGAGGGTGGAGGGCGCGCCTACCCCCTGGGCGCGCCCCCTGCCTCATGGGCCCCACATGGCTCCCCTCCACTTATTCCAGCACCCATCCACTTAGTCTTCCTCTAGAAAAAATCATTACATAGCTCAAACTCGTGTTCTTGCTCATTTTGCTGCCATTTTTGATCTCCTTGCTCAAAGCTCCATTCACAAAACTGCTTTGGAGGATTGTTCTTCGGTATGTAACTCCTCCAGTGGTCCAATTAGTTTTTGTTCTAGTGCTTTATTTGTTGCAAATTTTTGCTGCTGAGGTGACCCTGTTCTTGAGCTTGCATGTCAAATTTATATGGTCCAAAGTAGTTTTAATGCATGATATAGTCTCTAGGCACTTGAGGGAGTAGTTGCTATCAATCTTGTTGAGTTTTGTTCACTTTTATTTCCAGTCACTAAAAATTTCAGAAATTTTCAGAGGAAGAAAATGTTGAGGAGATTTTTGAGAGGATCCTTGAGACAGGGTTCAAAGGAAAAGGAGAATGAAGAGAATGAAAAGCCCAAATACAACCTTCCTCGCACCGTGGAGGTTCGGTCATGTGAATGGCCTTGTGATGCATTCTTGAAGGCCGCTGGAATTTATGAAGACTTCTATTACTTGGCTGAGAATGCAGGCATCACCGAATTCATCCATGATAAGTGTGATCAATACCTCCTACTCACTAATATTTTCATGCAAAACTTTCATTTCCATGCTAGGAGATCACCACCTTCGGTAGATTTTTATTTATATGATGAGTTTAAGGAGATGTCACTCTATGAATTTTGTGAGGTTTGTAAATTGCCTTTTCAGGGCATCATCGAGGAACCACATCCTAGTGACGTGGGAGATTTTATTGATAAGATCATTGTAGGGGAAAGGAGAAAAGTGTTAGATGCAAGAACTACTAGTATACATTTTCCTGTTCTACTTTAGTATGCAATATTTGCTAGTAGATGTTTAATTGGTCGCGGAAACAGTGGGAGCCTCAGTGCTCCTGACCTCGCCATTTTGCGCCATGCTTTACTTCGTGATAGAACGTTCAGTTTAGGCGCTATGGTTGCTAAACGGTTGAGTCTAAACCATACAAAGGGCCCCATTTTTGGAGGTATCTTTGCTTCGTGTCTTGCTAAATATTTTGAGATACCTATTAGACACTATGAGAAAGAAGAAAAGGTGCTGCCCACTGTTTTCTTAGACTATAAGAGTATGGTAGCACATGATTTTTTGCGATGATAAGGAGAAGAGACTCATTTATAACCGGTATTTAGTGAAGAAACTTGTCAGATTATTACCCTGCCTGCACCTTCTTTGTTTAACATTCATTCAGGCACATACCTTATCATGCTCGATGACATTTACGCATACTGGGAGCGGACACGATCCCCAGAGCCTGAGCATGAGCCATCACACGATCCATATCAGGAGTCTATTTATTAGTGGGATCCGCAGGAGCTCGCTAACCAGTGGAACCCGAGGACCCTCCTCAATACACCGGAGAGGACCACCTTGATCCATGGGATTAGACCAACTTAGGCTGAAAGCCTAAGCGTGGGGGAGTACGTATTTCTCACCGACATTGCATTCATGTTCACACACTCATTCTAGTTGTCGGTGCTCATACTTTTTCATTGTATTATCCATGCTAGTTTATTTTTCTTTTCTGCTTTCTTCTTGTGTGTTTAAAAAACTTTGAGAAAAACTAAAAAAATAGTTGTAGTTTACTTTCCATGCTTTTAGTAGTAATTAAATAAGAAAACCCAAAAAGATTTCTCGTTCTTCTTTTGCTTGTTGGGAGCTTTCCCGTGTAAATAGTTTTTCTCATTCTTTGAAATTCTTTTCTTTTCTTTGGGGGTCGAGAGGAGAAGACCACGATGAAAATGTTGAGTGGCTCTTATATGCATTTTTGTTGATATAACAAAGAGCCTATATTACCGTGTCTTCTCCTTTGAATTAAATATTTGCAGATTCCAGCTTTGTCCAATGCAGGTGCACTATTATTATTATCCACACCGTTCGGTCATGCAAGTGAA
Source organism: Triticum dicoccoides (assembly GCF_002162155.2). Lineage (NCBI taxonomy): Eukaryota > Viridiplantae > Streptophyta > Magnoliopsida > Poales > Poaceae > Triticum > Triticum dicoccoides. The sequence goes on along the minus strand of NC_041391.1, from coordinate 721,468,432 downwards.
AGGCAATAATGACGATATATGATGAAATGATTGAGATGAGGAAAAGCTGATATGAACTCGACCTATCTTGTTTTTATAAATATGATTAGTTCATCGTTCCTAATTTAGCCTATTATGAATTAAACATGGTTGCCATGACAATTAGAGATTATAGTTACTCATGCCATGCTTAATTAGCTAGGAGTTTATAATGGTTTACCTTGCGTACCAACATGCTATTAAAATGGTTGTGATGTAGTATGATAGGATGGTATCCTCCTTTGAATGATTCGATTGTCTTGACTTGGCACATGTTCACGCATGTAGTTGAAATAAAATCAACATAGCCTCCACGATATTTATGTTCATGGTGATTTATATCCTACTCATGCTTGCACTCATTGTTGGTTAATCTAAATGCATATTTATGACTGTGTCGCTCTCTAATTGGTCGCTTCCCGGCCCCTTTCTAGCCTTCACTTGTACTAAGCGGGAATACTGCTTGTGCATCCACTTCCATAAACCCCAAAGTTGTTCCATATGAGTCCATCACACCTACCTATATGCGGTATTTACCTGTCGTTCCAAGTAAATTTGCATGTGCCAAACTCTAAACCTTCAAATGAAATTCTATTTTGTATGCTCGAATAACTCATGTATCAACTAGGGTTGTCTATATCTTCAATGCTAGGTGGGTTATTCTCACGATTAGTGGACTCCGCTCATCATTCACGAGAAAATGGCCGGTAACCGTGATGCCCAGTCCCATGCTCAAATCAAATCAAAATAATTTCAAACAAAACTCCCCCAGGATTGTTGTTAGTTGGATAGTACCCGTTGTTTCGGACCAGCCGTGGAATGTGCTTGTTGGTGGTGGGGGAGTATAAACTTTACCATTCTGTTTGGGAACCGCCTATAATGTATGTAGCATGGAAGATATCGAGATCTCTTGGTTGTTATGTTGACAATGAAAGTATGCCGCTCAAAATATTATTTATCTCTATTTCAAAACTCTAGCTCTGGCACCTATGCAAATCCCTGCTTCCCTCTGTGAAGGGCCTATCTATTTACTTTTATGTTGAGTCATCATCCTCTTATAAAAAGCACCACTTGGAGAGCACCACTATTATTTGTATGCATTGTTATTAATTGATATTGAGTATGACTGCGACTGAATCTCTTTTCCCATGAATTACAATGTCTAGTCAGTCCTTGATCTTCAGGGGTGCTCTGCATTTATGTTTTGCGGCCTCAGACAGGGCTAGCGAGATACCAACTCGTTATATCATATCATGATTGTTTTGAGAAAGTGCTGTCATCCGAGATTTATTATTATTACTCGCTAGTTGATTATGCCATTGATATGAGTAAATGTGAGACCTAAATGTTATTGTGAATATGGTTAGTTCATGATCCTTGCTGAAAACTTGAATGATGGCTTTACATATTTGCAACGACAAGATCAAACTGAGTTTGTCAAAGATTTTTTATCACTTTCAGTTTGTCAACTGAATTGCTTGAGGACAAGCAATGGGTTAAGCTTGGGGGAGTTGAAACGTCTCCAACATATCCACTTTTCCAAACTCTTTTGCCCTTGTTTGGGACTCTAATTTGCATGATTTGAATGGAACTAACCCAGACTGATGCTATTTTTAGCAGAATTGCCATGGTATACTTTTTGTGCAGAAATAAAAGTTCTCGGAATGACCTGAAACTTCGCGGAGTCACTTTTTGGAATTAATAAAAAATATTGGCAAAAGAATCAACAGAAGGGGCCCACACCCTAGCTACGAGGGTGGGGGCGCGCCCTACCCCCTGGGCGTTCCTCCCTTCCTCGTGGGCTCCCTGGAGCTCCACCGACCCCAACTCCAACTCCATATATTCACATTCGGGGAGAAAAAAATCAGAGAGAAGGATTCATCACGTTTACGATATAGAGCCACCGCCAAGCCTTGTTCTTCCTCGGGAGGGCTGATCTGAAGTCCATTCGGGGCTCCGGAGAGGGGAATCTGTCGTCATCGTCATCATCAACCATCCTCCATCACCAATTTCATGATGCTCATTGCAGTGCGTGAGTAATCTCATCGTAGAATTGCTTGACGGTGATGGGTTGGATGAGATTTACCATGTAATAGAGTTAGTTTTGTTAGGGTTTGATCCCTAGTATCCATTATGTTCTAAGATTGATGTTGCTATGACTTTGCCATGCTTAATGCTTGTCACTAGGGCCCGAGTGCCATGATTTCAGATCTGAACCTATTATGTCTTCATGAATATATGAGTGTTCTTGATCCTATCTTGCAAATTATAGTCACCTACTACGTGTTATGATCCGGCAAACCCCGGAGTGACAATAGTCAGGACACTTCCCGGTGATGATCGTAGTTTGAGGAGTTCATGTATTCACTAATGTTTTGGTCCAGTTCTCTAATAAAAGGAGGCATTAATATCCCTTAGTTTCCATTAGGACCCCGCTGCGACGGGAGGGTAGGGCAAAAGATGCCATGCAAGTTCTTTTCCATAAGCACATATTACTATATTCGGAATACATGCCTACATTATATTGATGAACTGGAGCTAGTTCTGTGTCACCCTATGTTATAACTGTTGCATGATGAATGCCATCTGACATAATTATTCATCATTTATCCATTGCCTATGAGCTTGTTTCATATTGATCTTTGCTAAGTTACTTCTCCGTTGCCACTGTTACGATTACTACAAAACTACTACTGTTACTTTTGCCACTGTTACTGTTCCTTCCATACTACTTTGCTACTAAATACTTTGCTGCAGATATTAAGTCTTTCAGGTGTGGTTGAATTGACAACTCGGCTACTAATACTTGAGAATAATCTTTGGCTCCCCTTGTGTCGAATCAATAAATTTGAGTTGAATACTCTACCCTCAAAAACTATTGCTATCCCCTATACTTGTTGGTTATCATCACCGTCCATGGATCCCACAGAAAATGTATGTGACATTGAAGAAGGCCACAAGTTGAATATGCAACGAACCATATTGCAAAGATAAATTGCAGAAAAACACTTCACAAGACTAATAAGGTGGATGTACCATTATCTATTTCATGCAAAATACCATTTCTCTGGATTTCTTCAGGTAAGCATTCTGGTATGCTCATGTATTCGGTCAAGGGACAACCTCACGAAGACTACAAAATTCACATCCATGTAGTATTCTACGAGAACTGATGTAAACCTTAAGAAGCATAGTTTTTCAATTCACAACACAAAGTGAATCAGATCTTATCATATACTCCCGCAATTAGTCACTGGAACTGAAAATTCCTACAAGGTTAGTCCTCAAAATGGATACATGTGAAACATTAGGCAATGCTTCAGTTCATAGAGGAGGAGAATGATTGAACTACAAACATAATTAGAGATGAGGAGAGGGTCTACATAGCTTCAGCTTCGATTTTTTATCGAGACCAAGAGGCGGGCTGCGGGGAGCATGGAGAGGAACTGCTACTGTATTGATGTGAATAAGGCGAAGAATACAGTGGTTTCATAAGGGACGAGGAGAGAGGAGACAGTGGAAGACGCTGGATGCCGCCGCCGATGGACAGCGAGATGAGGGTGGTGGCGGACGACGTCGTTGGCGGGCTGCGAGATGCACTACAAGGCGATGGAGTAGCAACCATCGCCACCCACACTTCTCTAGCTTCCTCTTAGCCTCCCCAACTGCCAATATCTTCAATGTACGATGCATCACTGCCATGTCCTCCCTATCCACTTTGGGATGTCTATATCTGGGTGACATCCACCACCGCTACCGCCTCCATTAGGGCTCGCGGGCCATGTTGTGATAGTGGAGCAGAAGGGGAAGTGAGGACTTTGTGTTGCCATCGTTACGACGGATAGGAAATCGATCACGGGCGACTGATTCACTGGCAAGAAGGCCCATTTAAACAACAGATCTCAGATTTTCTTTCACAGGAGTAGCAGCCCATCCAGTGTAGCAAGATCTTCATGTTAATGAAAGCCAGGCGGGACTAAATCCTTAAATGAAGATCCAACAGTCAACCCAGGTGCAACTAAATCCTTAAATGAAGATCAAACGGTCAAGAACACCCACAAAGTCCAGATCCGATGGTAAAAACTGTTGATGGCCTGGGAGGGCTCTATTTAGTGCACAATTTAAATGTCTCTAAATGCCCTAGTGGAGGTGATGTGAGACCAGCATATATAATGGGTTCCCCGTAACACTTAGTGATTGGTATGATGAGAGAAAGGATACACCAAATGTACTCGCCTCACCTGGCCGGGCCGAAGGGCGTGCAGCATGCACGTGAATGATCCATAGAAATACGGCACGTAGCCTTGCAGGAGTGCAACTTCCTTTTGTCGTTGTCATTTTTGATTTCTTAGCGGACAAGTGGACATTTTCTTGGCTGTTAAGTTCGAAACCAAATTGGTTTAGATGGTTGTGGCAACGTGAAAGCATGTGGACATCGAGATGAGGTGCGGGACAACATGGCTGGCGGGCAACGAGATGGAGTACAAGGCCATGGAGCAGCAACCGCCGCCACCCACACTTCTCCAGCTTCCTCTTGGCCTCCCCAACTGCCAAGCTCTTTGTTGTACGATGCATCGCTGCCATCTCCTCCCTATACACTTTGGGATGTCTATACTTGGGTGACATCTGCCACCACTACCTCCTCCATTAGGGCTCGCGGGCCATGTTGTCATAGAGGAGCGGAAGGGAAAGTGACGATTTATCTTGCCATCGTTACGACGGATAGGAAATCGATCACAGGCGACTGATTCACTAGCAAGAAGGCCCATTTAAACAACGGATCTCGGATTTTTTTTCACGGGAGTAGCGGCCCATCCGGTGTAGCACGATCTTCACGTCAATGAAAGTCAGGCGGTACTAAATCCTTAAATAAAGATCCAACGGTCAAGCCAAGCGGGACTAAATCCTTAAATGAAGATCGAATGGTCAAGAACACCCACAAAGTCCAGATCCGACGGTAAAAAATGTTGATGGCCTGGGAGGGCTTTAGTTAGTTTGCAATTTAAATGTCTCTAAATGCCGCTAGTGGAGGTGATGTGAGACCAGCATATATAGTGGGTTCTCCACGTAACACTTAGTGATTGGTATGATTGGTATCGTGAGAGAAAGGATACACCAAACATGCTCGCCTCACCTGGCCGGGCCGAAGGGTGTGTGGCATGCACGTGAATGATCCATAGAAATACGGCACGTGGCCTTGCAGGAGTGCAACTTCCTTTTGCCGTTGTAATTTTTGATTTCTTGGCGGACAAGTGGACATTTTCTTGACTGTTAAGTTCAAAACCAAATCGGTTTAGATGGTTGTGGCGACGTGAAAGCATGTGGACATCGAGATGAGGAAGGTGGGGGACGACATCGCTGGCGGGCAACGAGATGGAGTACAAGGCAATGGAGTGGCAACCACCGCCACCCACACTTCTCCAGCTTCCTCTTGGCCTCCCCACCTGCCAAGCTCTTCATTATATGATGCATGGCTGCCATCTCCTCCCTATACACTTTGGGATGTCAATATCTGGGTGACATCTGCCACCGCTACCTCCTCCATTAGGGCTCGCGGGCCATGTTGTGATAGAGGAGCGGAAGGGAAAGTGACGATTTATGTTGCCATCATTACGATGGATAGGAAATCGATCACGGGCGTCTTGATTCACTGGAAAGAAGGCCCATTTAAACAACAAATCTCGAAAAAAAATCACGGGAGTAGCGGCACATCCGGTGTAACGCGATCTTCACATCAATGAAAGCCAGGCGGTACTAAATCCTTAAATGAAGATCCAACGGTCAAGCCAAGCGGGACTAAATCCTTAAATGAAGATTGAATGGTCAAGAAAACCCACAAAGTCCAGATCCGACGGTAAAAAATGTTGATGGCCTGGGAGGGCTTTATTTAGTGCGCAATTTAAATGTCTCTAAATGCCGCTAGTGGAGGTGATGTGAGACCAGCATATATAGTGGGTTCTCCCCGTAACACTTAGTGATTGGTATGATGAGAGAAAGGATACACCAAACATGCTCGCCTCACCTGGCCGGGCCGAAGGGTCTGCGGCATGCACGTGAATGATCCATAGAAATATGGCACATGTGGCCTTGCAGGAGTGCAACTTCCTTTTTGTCGTTATAATTTTTGATTTCTTGGCGGACAAGTGGACATTTTCTTGACTGTTAAGTTCGAAACCAAGTCGGTTTAGATGGTTGTGGCGACGTGAAAGTTTGTGGACATCGAGATGAGGAAGGTGGGGGACGACATCACTGGCGGGCTACGAGATGGAGGACAAGGCAATGGAGCAGCAACCACCGCCACCCACACTTCTCCAACTTCCTCTTGGCCTCCCCAACTGCCAAGCTCTTCGTTGTATGCACTACAAGAAATATGTCAACTTGTGACCTTGACTATTGGTCACTGAAAGGTCATTATTTTTCATTTGCGACCTTTTTGTGACCAAAAACAGAAGGTCAAAAGCTGAGGGTCGTTAACTGACTATAATGACCTTCTCTGTGAGAAGGTCGTAGACGTTTACGACCAAAATATTCCTATTGTGGCATTTTGGTCACTAGCAACCTCCCCAGGCCACGTAGGCATCCAGCGTGGCAAGCTGATGTGGCACAAGATTCAGCCCGGTCCAATTCGGTTTTCTACATGGGCCTAGCCCAACAATTTAGCCTATTTGTGTTTTTTTTCTGTCAATTTTTGGTTGGGTTCATGGGCCAAGCCCAATATTGCAGCCTTTTTATTGTTGGGTTGTGGCCTTTCTGTCTAAACGAATTTAGTTTTTCTTTTTTTTCCAAAAGAAGGGTCCACTAGTCAGATGGGTCCCAGTTGTCATCATCAGTTGGTTGTAGCCTTTTCAGGCGCAGTACACAGGAATACAATTTTGCACATATATATTGTTGAGAAATTTTCATAATTTTGCTGTCAAAGCAGCATGTACACAGGAATACAATTTTGCTATCAAAGCAACATTTCAAACGTACATCTTCATGACATCATACATAAAAACCAGCAATAAAAAGATTACAATATGCCATTTGGCTCAGATCTTGCATGCGCAGCATCTCACATTCATGTACAGGAGAGGAGGAGGGGCTTGAGTTGTCCTGAGGGATACGCATTCCTGAAGGACACAAAAAGTAGAGGTATTATTTTGGACAATAAGCTCCAAGACAACAATGTAGGCTATTAACATAAAATAAGTTATTATCAGGTTAAGCCTCCTTAGTTTAGTGATCATTTTCTCATACAATTTTATTTCAACTTAATAGTATCCAGAATCAAGCAAGGAACTATACATCAGCAGCAAAAAGGTGAGAAATTGCATCAATCAACAAGATAATGGTTGTATGATACCTCCGCCAGGCTGCCGCCAAGCTCCAGCCCCTCCAGCGGCGACCACAAGGGCCTCCTGTACGACATCATGAGAATAGTCAAGGACTGCAACATCCACGTAACAACAAAGTTCAGCACAATAAAATAGATATTATGGTCACTTGACTACAATGATTCTTCCTACTGCTGTCATTCTTAGAAGTGAAAGCTTCTGCTAGCCATTCTGTTACTTCATAATGTCATGGCATGTCAATATATTCAGTACAAACATATAGTAGTAGGTATGTAGGAGAACCTCATGCTTGACAGGGGTTTCTCTGAATTTAATGGATGACAGCCCCTAGCTTACTGAATTAACAAACACACCAGCAAGCACTTAACTTGACAGGAAGGAAGGAAGGGAAATGAAGGATGGGAGATGGCATACCTGGTGTACGAGACCTGTAGGCGACGACGACAGCCTTGGTGAGCCGCCATCACCAGTGTGCATTGACCAGCCTATGCCCATCAGCCGCGCGAGGGCTCGATGACGACCTGCGTGAGGAAGAAAAAATATAGATCACTTTGTCCATTCACAAAAATAAGGAAATAGGTGAAAGCTTCTGCAATTCCAACTTCACGGGAAACCTCTCAACCTAAAGGATCATGGAAATTGGAGAGGTCGCTCTCTTTTTCAAAAAAAAAATTGGAAGTCAAAGCGTGCTCAGTTAGGTAGATGCATGATGATGGTACAGTGGTCTCAGTTTTTTCCTTTTTTCTGAAGTAGTAAAAGTGTGTTCAGGTATTCTCCTCAAAAATTAAAAGTGTGTTCAGGTAGGCACTCGAATGAGCCATCCATCTTGTATGTGATTGCAAAACCCAATTGGTATTACTAGCATTTAAGAATTCACAAGTTGAAGAAAGTTAAGAACCAGCAAATCAAACTACGGGATTCATACATACAGAGTTTGCAGGTTGTGACTGACAGTATCTGAATCATGCTCATCACAATCATCAGCAGGGCATTCACCAAATGTTCAGCCCCGTGAGCAGACAAGACATCACAAACATGCAGATTTGCAGACAACTCTGAATTTTTTAGTTGGTGTTCATTTAGTAACGAACTAGTAAGAGTGTTGTGGAAGCACAGAGAATCGATGACAAGTTAAGCTGAAGCAACACGCACTAAATTTCTACAAAAACATGCATATATTCTTGCACCATTTTCCTTCTTATGAACAAAGCCCTCTATTCTTCTTCTTCTTCAGCTAAGCTAGTAGAAGATATGGCACATGATGGAAGGCACAGTACTCTACGTATGAAACAAACAGAACTCCATACTACATGCATAAAAAGAGTCACCTCTAAGGCAGTAGTATATGCAGAGCCATGAATCTACTGTAGGAGACAGACTAACAGCTTTTTTTCAGAGGCATACTAGTAGGCGAAATGGAAACCCTGCAGTCGCCCTATAAACCGGTAGCTGCAGGAACCTAATTAAGCAGTTTGCAAATCACGAAGTTGCTAACCACGAAGTTGCAATTGCAAACCCTAGCTCGAGACATCCGTACGGGACATGCATAATCCGACAGAGAAGAGAACCCCCGGATCCAACACAACAAATCTGAGCAGGAAAGGAAAGGAAAGGATCACAAGACGCACACCGCTTACGATGGTGATGGCGAGCAGCGAGGCGAGGTCTCGGAGTCGCGCGGCGCGGAGGAGTAGCGAGGCCGCCATGGCGTTTGGGGGCGGGGAGCGACCAGCGGCGGAGCTCTTGTCGTCCCCTGTGCTGCGCCCATGGTGTCCCGGTGCTTGATCGAGGATGGCATCCTGGATCTGGGAGGGAGAGAACACGAGGTGAGGAAGTGAGGGAGGGTTGTGAGGACGAGGAGATGGAGTGGAGGGACGCACCTGAGTCGTCGTACCACGCCGGGTGAAATCCTAGTGACAGGAAATGGTCGCGAGAGGCGCTGGAGGACGCGCGAGCCGAACTGGAAGAGGTCGAGGTCCGAATGAGGTGAGGGGGTCGATGGCGATGCCGGCGACATTGAGCTCCAGCACGCCCTGGTTGGAGAAGCCGAACTCCTCGAGCGGGATGGTGGTGCGCGGGTCAGCCTGGATCACCGTCGACTAGATCTTGGACGCCGCCGAGGGCGCGAGGTCAGACGGGACGGTGGGTGGCGGCGGCAATGTGTGGGTGGGAGGGCGCGGTCGATGTGTGGGACGTGCGCGCCGGATCTTGTCCAAAGGGAGGATGGAGCGGAGGGGAGGGCATCGGAGGAGGACGGATCTGGATCGGGGAGAGGGGTGGCACGGGAGGGGTCTGGATCGGGGAGAGGGAGACGGCAGTGCTTAACCTAGGGTTTCTCGGGAAGGAGGGGGTCGAGGGAGGAAGGAAGAGACGCTGGATCAGTAGGAGGTGGACGGCTCAGATCGAATACAGTGGGGTGATCCGTGTGCTGCGTCCTGATTGGTTCAAAAATGAGCTATTAAAAATTACTCTTCTTAGTGTTAAAAAAAAGGGAGGTTTGTGAGGCAGCTACCAAAAATATTTTGCAAAATGGCATCACTAAAATTTTCACTTAAGTTAGACCACCTTTCATCGATGATCATCAATTTGATTGCATTTCCGATCTTTCTAGGTATTTTGAGAAACAGCCAATTCGGCAAGAAACGAGTCATATTTGAACTACAGGTATCTTATAGTTTGCTATTTATTTTCAAAAAAATCATTTTTAGATACAAAAGTAGCTATTTCATCATAGACAAACCAATAGTTTTGCATTATTAACCACCTAACTAAGAAGGGTCATGCGGGCAAATTTGATCACATTTTGAAATCGGCATAGGAAATTCACAAAAAAATGAAAAACCTTCGCATTGTGTGATTATACATCTAGAAGGATGCATCTTGGAATGGCAAACAATGTTGCCTAAGGAAGTTTTCATTTTCTTTGGACGAAAAATCATTTTCCATTTTTCGAGTGCCCAAAAGGATGTTTTTTGTGAAGGACCTCCCAAATAATTGTTGCAAAATTGGACCAAATCATTTTTCTAAAATACTAGGCCATATTTAATGGACAATTGACCAAATCGTTGGGTGTAAAAAGTTTTGATCCACCTCTCGTGAAAAAGACAAATTTCCACCGATTCAATTGGAAGCGGGTCAAATTTGAACTGTAGCTACCTCGTAGCTTGCTCTTTATTTTTTCCAAAAATCATTTATTGGTACATAAGTATCTATTTAATCAGAGAAACACCAAAAAAATTCCAAGATTCAACCACTAGCTAGGAACGGTCATTCCCGCCATTTTGACCGCATTTTGAAACGGGCATAAAAAATTCAAAAAAATTCAAAAAATTGGGAAACCTTCGCATTGTGTCATTATATGTGGCCAAGTTCGCAGGAAAAATAACAAACTTGTAATACGGCAATTATTTTAAAAAAGTGTTCTCAGAAACGAGCTATCAAGTGTGAAGATTCATGGCTTTCAAGCCAAATGATCAATCTTATGGCCACATTCATGGCATAGTTTGTTCAAATGATCCCATATTGTGCACAAGGGTGCATATTGGAATGGCAAACAATGTTGCCTAAGTAAGTTTTCATTTTCTTTGGACGAAAAAACCATTTTACATTTTTCGAGTGCCCAAAAGGAGGGTTTTTTGTGAAGGACCTCCCAAATAATTGTTGCAACATTGGACCAAATCAATTTTCTAAAATACTAGGACATATTTAATGCACAATTGACAAAATGGTAGGGTGCAAAAAATTTTGATCCACCTCTCGTGAAAAAGACAAATTTCTGCCGATTTAGTTGGAAGCGGGTCAAATTTGAACTGCAGCTGCCTCGTAGTTTGCTATTTATTTTTTCCAAAAATAATTTCTAGTTACATAAGTACCTATTTAATCAGAGAAACATCAAAAATTTTCCAAGATTCAACCACTAGGTAGGAACGGTCAAGCCCGCCGTTTTGACCGCATTTTGAAACGGGCATAAAAATGCAAAAAAATTCTAAAAATTGGAAAACCTTCGCATTGTGTCATTATATGTGACCAAGTTTCCAGGAAAAATAATAAACTTGTAATACGGAAATGATTTTAAAAAAGTGTTCTCAGAAATGAGCTATCATGCGTGAAGATTCATGGCTTTCAAGCCAAATGATCAATCTTATGGCCACATTCATGGCATAGTTTGTTCAAATGATCTCATATTGTACAAAAGGGTGCATCTTGGAATTCCAAACAATATTGCCTAAGGAAGTTTTCATTTTTTTTGCACAGAAAATTCATTTTTCACTTTCCCAGTGCCCAAAAGGATGTTTTTTTGTGAAGGAACTACCAAATAATTGTTGCAAAAATGGACCAAATCAATTTTATAAAATACTAGGCCATATATAATGCACAATTGACAAAATGGTTGGGTGTGAAAAATTTTGATCCACCTCTAGTGAAAAAGACAAATTGCCGTCGATTCAGCTCGAAGCGGGTCAAATTTGAACTGCAGCTGCCTCATAGTTTGCTCTTTATTTTTTCCAAAAATCATTTCTAGGTAAATAAGTATCTATTTAATCATAAATACATGGTTTGATGGAGAGACATCGAGGTTTGGATGGTGGCCGAGGGCCCCAACTCTAGAGCGCGTAAGCTCGCATGCCCGCCGCATGGTCACCGCGTGACCGTGGCGTTGCCATGTGTTCTGGGCGGCCTAGGCATGTCTAGTGGGTTGGGCACTCTCCAGGTAGGTGCTAGGAAGAAAATCACAACATAAGATTCTCACGAGGAGACCGATCGATGCTCAAACATGAATTAGCAGCCAAGTGTTTGATTTGCGGTACGGTAAATGCACATGGCTAATGGGCGTGAGTTTTGGCTGATGATGATCAGTTACTAAGAAGACCGTCTTCACAAATTTTCACCTCAAAAGGAGGACCCTAGGTGGTACTTGCTTTACAAACTACCACACTGGACATAAATATGAATGTTGAAGCTGGGCTCAAAATAATGAATGGATTGAGCTGGCATTTGGTGGAGGATGGTTATTTGGGCGTAGGAAAGCACTATAGAAAATGGATACCATTTGGACATGCCAAAGTGGTACTTCCTTCACAAAGTGCTGCTCTGATCAGAATAGGAAAATGAATATTTTTGAATTATTTTTGAACTAGGTAAGGAAGGTTTTTACATATTTGACGAAGATATGACCCAAAGAATTTATGAGATTTTTTGGGAATTTTGGGAATAACATAAATATAGGTTGCTTCACAACCTAGGGCAAAAACCGCCACATGGACATGACACATAGGCAAAACTGATGAGATGGCGCCTAGTCATCACAACCCACCACAATCTACAAGGCTATGACCATCTATATTGGTCATTAACAACTAGAAATAAGGCAACGGACTAGCACTGTTTGCTTTGTGACCTTTTCGTGTAAGGAAATTACGACCTTTCTAACCAAAATGGTCGCAATGGTTTAGGGTTTGGAGCCCCTCGAATAGCTTTTGACCAATTGGTCTGAAATGGTCATAGATCTATGACCAATTCTTCCAGGGTCACTGACAAAAGGTCACTAGTTGACATATTTCTTGTAGTGGTGAAGCATCGCTGCCATCTCCTCCCTATCCACTTTGGGATGTCTATATCTGGGTGACATCTGCCACCGCTACCTCCTCCATTAGGGCTCGCGGGCCATGTCGTGATAGAGGAGCGGAAGGGTAAGTGACGATTTATGTTGCCACCATTATGACGGATAGGAAACCGATCACGGGCGTCTTGATTCACTGGCAAGAAGGCCCATTTAAACAACGAATCTCAGATTTTTTTTCACGGGAGTAGCGGCCCATCCAGTGTAACGCGATCTTCACGTCAATGAAAGCTAGGCGGTATTAAATCCTTAAATGAAGATCCAACAGTCAAGCCAAGCGGGACTAAATCCTTAAATGAAGGTCGAATGGTCAAGAACACCCAGAAAGTCCAGATCCGACGGTAAAAAATGTTGATGGCCTAGGAGGGATTTATTTAGTGCGCAATTTAAATGTCTCTAAATGCCGCTAGTGGAGGTGATGTGAGACCAGCATATATAGTGGGTTCTCCCCGTAACACTTAGTGATTGGTATGATGAGAGAAAGGATACACCAAACATGCTCGCCTCACCTGGACGGGCCGAATGGTGTGCGGCATGCACGTGAATGATCCATAGAAATACGGCACACGTGGCCTTGCAAGAGTGCAACTTCTTTTTGTCGTTGTAATTTTTGATTTCTTGGCAGACAAGTGGACATTTTCTTGACTGTTAAGTTCGAAACCAAGTCAGTTTAGATGGTTGTGGCAACGTGAAAGCGTGTGGACATCGAGATGAAGAAGGTGGGGGATGACATCGCTGGCGGGCTACGAGATGGAGTACAAGGCAATGGAGCAGCAACCACCGCCACCCACACTTCTCCAACTTCCTCTTGGCCTCCCCAACTGCCAAGCTCTTCGTTGTACGATGCATCACTGCAATCTCCTCCCTATCCACTTTGGGATGTCTATATCTGGGTGACATCTGCCACCGCTACCTCCTCCATTAGGGCTCAAGGGCCATATTGTGATAGAGGAGCAGAAGGGAAAGTGACAATTTATGTTGCCATCGTTATGACGGATAGGAAATCTATCACGGGACGACTGATTCACTAGAAAGATGGCCCATTTAAACAAGGATCTCGGATTCTTTTTCACGGGAGTAGTGGCCCATCCGGTGTAGTGTGATCTTCACGTCAATGAAAGCCAGGCGGTACTAAATCCTTAAATGAAGATCCAACGGTCAAGATCACGCACAAGTCTAGATCCGACGGTAAAAAATGTTGATGGCCTGGGAGGGGTCTATCTAATGTGCAATTTAAATGTCTCTAAATGCCGGTAGTGGAGGTGATGTGAGACCAGCATGTATAGTGGGTTCTTCCCGTAACACTTAGTGATTGGTATGATGAGAGAAAGGATACACCAAACATGCTCGTCTCACCTGGCCGGGCCGAAGGGTATGCGACATGCACGTGAATGATCCATAGAAATACGACACACGTGGCCTTGCAGGAGTGCAACTTCCTTTTGTCGTTATAATTTTTGATTTCTTGGCGGACAAGTGGACATTTTCTTGACTGTTAAGTTCGAAACCAAGTCGGTTTAGATGGTTGTGGGAACGTGAAAGCGTGTGGACATCGAGATGAGTGTTGGGGAACGTAGCAGAAATTCAAAATTTTCTACGCATCACCAAGATCAATCTATGGAGTAATCTAGCAACGAGGGAAAGGAGGTGCATCTACATATCCTTGTAGATCGCTAAGCGGAAGTGTTACAAGAACGCGGATGAAGGAGTCATACTCGTAGCGATTCAGATCGCGGTTGATTCCGATCTAAGCGCCGAACAACGGCGCTTCCACGTTCAACACACGTGCAGCCCGGTGACGTCTCCCATGCCTTGATCCAGCAAGGAGAGAGGGAGATGTTGGGGAAGACTCCATCCAGCAGCAGCACGACGGCGTGGTGGTGGTGGAGGAGCGCGGTACTCCAGCAGGGCTTCGCCAAGCACTGCGAGAGACGAGGAGGGAGAGAGGTAGGGCTGCGCCTTGGGAGAGAGAAACTCATGTGTTAGGCAGCCCCAAAATCTCCACTATATATAGGGGGAAGGGAGAGGGGGAGGCGCCCTAGGGTTTCCCCTAGGGGGGGCAGCGGCCACGGCAGATGGGATCTCCCCTTTGGGTGACTTGGCCCCCAAGCCAGGAGGTGGGAACCCTAGAAGGGGCGCCCAGAACCCCCTGGTCATGTGGGAATAGGTGAGGGGGCGCACAGCCCCTTAGTGGGCTGGTTTGCCCCCTCCCCTTGGCCCATGAAGCCCCCTCAACACTTGCCAGGGCTCCCGAAACACCTTTCGGTCAAGCTGGTCATCACCCGGTACCTCCGGAGCGCTTCCGGACTCCAAAACCCTTTGTCCAATATATCAATATTCACCTCCGGACCATTTCGAGACTCCTCGTGACGTCCGGGATCTCATCCGGGACTCCAAACAACATTCGGTAACTGCGTACATACCTTCCCTATAACCCTAGCATCATCGAACCTTAAGTGTGTAGACCCTACGGGTTCGGGAACCATGCAGACATGACCGAGACAACTCTCCAGCCAATAACCAACAGCGAGATCTGGATACCCATGTTGGCTCCCACATGTTCCATGATGATCTCATCGGATGAACCACGATGTCAAGGATTCAATCAATCCCGTATACAATTCCCTTTGTCTACCGGTATAGTACTTGCCCGAGATTCGATCGTCGATATGCCGATACCTTGTTCAATCTCGTTACCGGCAAGTCTCTTTACTCGTTCCGTAACACATCATCCCGCGATCAACTCCTTGATCACATTGTGCACATTATGATGATGTCTTACCGAGTGGGCCCAGAGATACCTCTCCGTCACATGGAGTGACAAATCCCAGTCTCGATTCATGCCAACCCAATAGACACTTTCAGAGATACCCGTAGTGCACCTTTATAGCCACCCAGTTACGTTGTGATGTTTGGTACACCCAAAGCATTCCTACGGTATCCGGGAGTTGCACAATCTCATGGTCTAAGGAAATGATACTTGATATTTAGAAAAGCTTTAGCATACGAACTACACGATCTTGTGCTAGGCTTAGGATTGGGTCTTGTCCATCACATCATTCTCCTAATGATGTGATCCCATTATCAACGACATCCAATGTCCATGGTCAGGAAACCGTAACCATCTATTGATCAACGAGCTAGTCAACTAGAGGCTTACTAGGGACATGTTGTTGTCTATGTATCCACACATGTATCTGAGTTTCCTATCAATACAATTCTAGCATGGATAGTAAACAATTATCATAAATAAGGAAATATAATAATAACCATTTTATTATTGCCTCTAGGGAATATTTCCAACAGTCTCCCACTTGCACTAGAGTCAATAATCTAGTTCACATCACTATGTGATTGTAGTGAATCAACGCCCATGGGGTTTGATCATATCTCACTTGTGAGAGAGGTTCTTAGTCAACGGATCTGAACCTTTCAGATACGTGTGTGCTTTGCAAATCTCTATGTCATCTCCTAGATGCAGCTACCACGTTCTATTTGGAGCTATTCCAAATAACTGTTCAACTATACGAATCCGGTTTGCTACTCAGAATAATCTGGATTAGTGTAAAAACTTGCATCGGCGTAACCCTTTATGATGAACTCTTTTACCACCTCCATAATCGAGAAAATTCCTTAGTCCACTAGTTACTAAGGATAAATTTGACCGTGGACCTGTGATCCATTCCTGGATCACTCTTGTACCCCTTGACTAACTCATGGCAAGGCACACTTCAGGTGCGGTACACAACATAGCATAGTGTAGAGCCTACGTCTAAAGCATAGGGGACGACCTTCGTCCTTTCTCTCTCTTCTGCCGTGGTCAGGTCTTGAGTCTTACTCAATACTCATACCTTATGACACTGCCAAGAACTCCTTCTTTGCCGATCTATTTTGAACTCCTTCAAAATCTTGTCACGGTATGTATTCATTTGAAAGTACTATTAAGCGTTTTTGATCTATCCTTATAGATCTTGATGCTCAATGTTCAAGTAGCTTAATCCAGGTTTTCCATTGAAAAACACTTTTCAAATAACCCTATATGTTGTCCAGAAATTCTACATCATTTCTGATTAACGATTTGTCAGCAACATATACTCATCAGAAATGCTATAGTGCTCGCACTCACTTCTTTGGAAATACAAGTTTCTCATAAACTTTGTATAAACCCAAAATCTTTGATCATCTCATCAAAGCGTATATTCCAACTCCGAGATGCTTACTCCATTCCTTAGAAGGATTGCTGGAGCTTTGCATACTTGTTAGCATCTTTTAGGATTGACAAAACCTTCTGGTTGTATCACATACAACCTTTCCTCAAGAAAATCATCAAGGAAACAATGGTTTTTGCCATCCTATCTGCAAGATTTCATAAATAATGCAGTAACTGCTAATATAATTCCAACAAACTCTTTAGCATCGCTATGAGTGAGAAAGTCTCATCGTAGTCAACTCCTTGAACTTGTCGGAAAACATCTTAACGACAAATCAAGCTTTCTTAATGGTGATACTTACCATCATTGTTTGTCTTCCTTTTAAAATCCATCTGTACCCAACAGCCTTACGACCATCAAGTAGTTCTTCCAAAGTCTACATTTTCTTTTCATACATGGATCCTCTCTCGCATTTTATGGCCTCGAGCCATTTGTCGGAATCCGGGCCCACCATCGCTTCTCCATAGCTTGTAGGTTCATTGTTGTCTAGCAACATGACCTTCAAGACATGATTATTGTACTACTCTGAAGTAGTACACATCCTTGTCACCCTACAAGGTACGGTAGTGACTTGATCCAAAACTTCATGATCACTATCATAAGCTTCTACTTCAATTGGTGTAGGCGCCACAGGAACAACTTCCTGTGTCCTGCTACACACTAGTTGAAGTGATGGTTCAATAACCTCATCAAGTCTCCACCATCCTACCACTCAATACTTTCGGGAGAAACTTTTCCTCGAGAAAGGACCCGTTTCTAGAAACAATCACTTTTGCTTCCAGATCTGAATTAGGAGGTATACCCAACCATTTTGGGTATCCTATGAAGATGCATTTATCCATTTTGGGTTCGAGCTTATCACAATGAAACTTTTTCACATAAGCGTTGAAGCCCCAAACTTTCAAGAAACGACAGCTTGGGTTTCTCTAAACCATAGTTCTCACGATGTCATCTCAACGGAATTACGTGGTGCCCTATTAAAGTGAGTGCGGTTGTCTCTAATGCCTAACCCATGAACGATAGTGGTAATTCGATAAGAGACATCATGGTACGCACCATATCCAATAGGGTGCAACTATGATGTTCGGACACACCATCACACTATGGTGTTCCAGGCGGTGTTAGTTGTGAAACAATTTCCACAATGTCTCAATTGTGTACCAAACTCGCAACTCAGATATTCATCTCTATGATCATATCATAGACATTTTATCCTCTTGTCACGAAGATCTTCAACTTCACTCTGAAATTACTTGAACATTTCAATAATTCAGACTTGTGTTTCATCAAGTAAGTATACTCAACATCTACTCAAATCATCTGTGAAGTAAGAACATAACGATATCCACTGCATTCCTCAGCACTCATTGGACTGCACACATCAAAATGTGTTACTTCCAACAAGTTGCTTTCTTGTTCCATCTTACTTAAAACGAGGCTTTTCAGTCATCTTGCCCATGTGGTATGATTTTCATGTCTCAAGTGATTCAAAATCAAGTGAGTCCAAACGGTCCATCTACATGGAGTTTCTTCATGCGTACATACCAAAAGACATGGTTCGGATGTCTCAAACTTTTCAATAAAACGAGTGAGTCCAAAGATCCATCAACATGGAGCTACTTCATGCGTTTTATACCAATATGACTTACATGGCAGTGCCACGAGTAGGTGGTACTATCATTACTATCTTATATCTTTTTGCACGAACATGTGTATCACTACGATTGAGATTCAATAAACCATTCATTTTAGGTGCAAGACCATTGAAGGTATTATTCAAATAAATAGAGTAACCATTATTCTCCTTAAATGAATAACCGTATTGTGATGGACATAATCCAATCATGTCTATGCTCAACGCAAACACCAAATAGCAATTATTTAGGTTTAACACCGATCCCGATGGTAGAGGGAGCGTGCGATGTTTGATCACATCAACCTTGGAAATACTTCCAACACATATCGTCACCTTGCCTTTAGTTAGTCTCCGTTTATTCTGTAGCCTTTTATTTCGAGTTACTAACACTTAGCAACCGAACCGGTATCTATTACCATGGTGCTACTAGGAGTACTAGTAGAGTACACATTAATATAATGTATATCCAATATACTTCTGTCGACCTTGCCTGCCTTTTTATCTACCAAGTATCTAGGGTAATTCTGCTCTAGTGACCGTTCCCCTTATTACAGAAGCACTTAGTCTCGGGTTTGGGTTCAACCTTGGGTTTCTTCACCAGAGCAGCAACTGATTTGCCGTTTCATGAAGTATCCCTTCTTGCCCTTGCCCTTCTTGAAACTAGTGGTTTCACTAACCATCGACAATTGATGCTCCTTCTTGATTTCTACTTTCGCGGTGTCAAACATCGCGAATATTTCAAGGATCATCATATCTATCCCTGATATGTTATAGTTCATCACGAAGCTCTAGCAGCTTGGTGGCAATGACTTTGGAGAAACATCACCATCTCATCTGGAAGATCAACTCCCACTCGATTCAAGTGATTGTTGTACTCAGACAATCTGAGCACAAGCTCAACGACTGAGCTTTTCTCCCTTAGTTTGCAGGCTAATAAAATCGTCGGAGGTCTTATACCTCTTGACGTGGGCACGAGCCTGAAATCCCAATTTCAGCCCTCGAAACATCTCATATGTTCCGCGACGTTTCGAAATCATCTTTGGTGCCTCAATTCTAAACCGTTTAACATTACTTGAACTATCACGTAGTTATCAAAATGTGTATGTCAAATGTTCGCAACATCCACAGACGACGTTCGAGGTTCAGCTCACCGAGCGGTGCATTAAGGACATAAGCCTTCTACGCAACAATGAGGACAATCCCCAGCTTACGGACCCAGTCCGCATAATTGCTACTATCAACTTTCAACTATATTTTCTCTAGGAACATATCTAAACAGTAGAACTAAAGTGCAAGCTTACGACATAATTTGTAAAGACCTTTTGACTATGTTCAGGATAATAAAGTTCATCTTATGAACTCCCACTCAGATATACATCCCTCTAGTCATCTAAGTGATTACATGATCCGAGTCAACTAGGTCGTGTCCGATCATCACGTGAGACGGACTAGTCATCATCGGTGAACATCTTCATGTTGATCGTATCTACCATACGACTCATGCTCGACCTTTCGGTCTCTTGTGTTCCGAGGCCATGTCTGTACATGCTAGGCTCGTCAAGTCAACCTACGTGTTTCGCGTGTGTAAATCTAGCTTACACCCGTTGTATGTGAACGTTAGAATCTATCACACCCGATCATCACGTGGTGCTTCGAAACAATGGACTTTCGCAATGGTGCACAGTTAGGAGGAACACTTTCTTGAAATTTTAATGAGGGATCATCTTATTTACTACCGTCGTTCTAAGCAAATAAGATGGATAAACGTGATAAACATCACATGCAATCAAAAAGTGACATTATATGGCCAATATCATTTTGCTCCTTTTGATCTCCATCTTCGAGGCTCCATGATCATCATCGTCACCGGCATGACACCATGATCTCCATCATCGTGTCTCCATGAAGTTGTCTCGCCAACTATTACTTCTACTACTATGGCTAACGGTTTAGCAATAAACTAAAGTAATTACATGGCGTTTTTCAATGACACGCAGGTCATACAGTAAATTAAGACAACTCCTATGGCTCCTGCCGGTTGTCATACTCATCGACATGCAAGTCATGATTCCTATTACAAGAACATGATCAATCTCATACATCACATAGCATTCATCACATTCTTTTGGCCATATCACATCACATAGCATACCCTGCAAAAACAAGTTAGACGTCCTCTAATTGTTGTTTGCATGTTTTACGTGGCTGCTATGGGTTTCTAGCAAGAACGTTTCTTACCTACGCAAAAATCACAACGTGATATGCTAATTGTTATTTACCCTTCATAAGGACCCTTTTCATCGAATCCGATCCGACTAAAGTGGGAGATACTGGCACCCGCTAGCCAACTTATGCAACAAGTGCATGTCAGTCGGTGGAACCTGTCTCACGTAAGTGTACGTGTAAGGTCGGTCCGGGACGCTTCATCCCACAATACCGTCGAAACAAGATTGGACTAGTAACGGTAAGCATATTGAACAAAATCAACGCCCACAACAACTTGTGTTCTACTCGTGCATAGAAACTACGCATAGACCTAGCTCATGATGCCACTGTTGGGGAACGTAGCAGAAATTCAAAATTTTATATGCATCACCAAGATCAATCTATGGAGTAATCTAGCAACGAGGGAAAGGGGGTGCATCTACATACTCTTGTAGATCGCTAAGTGGAAGCGTTACAAGAACGCGGATGAAGGGGTCGTACTCGTAGCGATTCAGATCGCGGTTGATTCTGATCTAAGCGACGAACAACGGCGCCTCCGCGTTCAACACATGTGCAGCCCGGTGACGTCTCCCATGCCTTGATCCAGCAAGGAGAGAGGGAGATGTTGGGGAAGACTATGTCCAGCAGCAGCACGATGGCGTGGTGGTGGTGGAGGAGCGCGGTACTCCAGCAGGGCTTCGCCAAGCACTACGAGAGACGAGGAGGGAGAGAGGTAGGGTTGCGCCTTGGCAGAGAGAAACTCATGTGTTAGGCAGCCCCAAAATCTCCACTATATATAGGGGGAAGGGAGAGGGGGAGGCGCCCTAGGGTTTCCCCTAGGGGGGCGGCGGCCACGGCAGATGGGATCTCCCCTTTGGGTGACTTGGCCCCCAAGCCAGGAGGTGGGAACCCTAGAAGGGGCGCCCCAAACCCCCTGGTCACGTGGGAATAGGTGAGGGGGCGCACAGCCCCCTTAGTGGGCTGGTTTGCCCCCTCCCCTTGGCCCATGAAGCCCCCCCAACACTTGCCGGGGCTCCCGAAACACCTTTCGGTCATGCTGGTCATCACCCGGTACCTCCGGAGCGCTTCCGGACTCCAAAACCCTTCGTCCAATATATCAATATTCACCTTCGGACCATTTCGAGACTCCTCGTGATGTCCGGGATCTCATCCGGGACTCCGAACAACATTCGGTAACCGCGTACATACATTCCCTATAACCCTAGTGTCATCGAACCTTAAGTGTGTAGACCCTACGGGTTCGGGAACCATGCAGACATGACCGAGACAACTCTCCGGCCAATAACCAATAGCAGGATCTGGATACCCATGTTGGCTCCCACATGTTCCACGATGATCTCATCGGATGAACCACGATGTCAAGGATTCAATCAATCCCGTATACAATTCCCTTTGTCTACCGGTATAGTACTTGCCCGAGATTCGATCGTCGGTATGCCGATACCTTGTTCAATCTCGTTACCGGCAAGTCTCTTTACTCGTTCCGTAACACATCATCCCGCGATCAACTCCTTGATCACATTGTGCACATTATGATGATGTCTTACCGAGTGGGCCCAGAGATACCTCTCCGTCACACGGAGTGACAAATCCCAGTCTCGATTCGTGCAAACCCAACAGACACTTCCGGAGATACCCGTAGTGCACCTTTATAGCCACCCGGTTACGTTGTGACATTTTGTACACCCAAAGCATTCCTACGGTATCCGGGAGTTGCACAATCTTGTGGTCTAAGGAAAATATACTTGACATTTAGAAAAGCTTTAGCATACGAACTACACGATCTTGTGCTAGGCTTAGGATTGGGTCTTGTCCATCACATCATTCTCCTAATGATGTGATCCCATTATCAACGACATCCAATGTCCATGGTCAGGAAACCGTAACCATCTATTGATCAACGAGCTAGTCAACTAGAGGCTTACTAGGGACATGGTGTTGTCTATGTATCCACACATGTATCTGAGTTTCCTATCAATACAATTCTAGCATGGATAATAAACAATTATCATAAACAAGGAAATTTAATAATAACCATTTTATTATTGCCTCTAGGGCATATTTCCAACAATGAGGAAGGTGGGGGACGACATCACTGGCGGGCTATGAGATGGAGTACAAGGCAATGGAGCAGCAACCACCGCCACCCACACTTCTCCAACTTCCTCTTGGCCTCCCCAACTGCCAAGCTCTTCGTTGTACGATGCATCGTTGCCATCTCCTCCCTATCCACTTTGGGATGTCTATATCTAGGTGACATCTGCCACCGCTACCTCCTCCATTAGGGCTCGCGGGCCATGTTGTGATAGAGGAGCAGAAGGGAAAGTGATGATTTATGTTGCCATCGTTACGATGGATAGGAAATCGATCACAGGCCACTGATTCGCTGGCAAGATGGCCCATTTAAACAACGGATCTTGGATTCTTTTTCACGGGAGTAGCGGCCCATCCGGTGTAGCGCGATCTTCACGTCAATGAAAGCCAGGCGGTACTAAATCCTTAAATGAAGATCCAACGGTCAAGAACACCCACAAGTCCAGATCCGATGGTAAAAAATGTTAATGGCCTAGGAGGGCTCTATCTAGTGCGAAATTTAAATGTCTCTAAATGCCACTAGTGGAGGTGATGTGAGACCAGCATATATAGTGGGTTCTCCCCGTTACACTTAGTGATGGGTATGATGAGAGAAAGGACACACCAAACGTGCTTGCCTAACCTAGCCGGGGCAAAGGGCGTGCGGCATGCATGTGAATGATCCATAGAAATACGATACATGGCATTGCAGGACCACAACTTCCTTTTGCCGTGGTAATTTTTTATTTCTTGGCGGACACAAGTGGACATTTTGTTGATTGTTAAGTTTGAAACCAAGTCGGTTTAGATGGTTGTGGCGACATGAAAGCGTGTGGGCTATTCTATATATAAGACACGCGGGTCACCGTCAAAGACTCACATAAATAAGTTAGGGTTTCGGGTTGTCTCGCTCGCGCATTCTGCCACCATCATAGTGCACTCCATCCTAACATCGGCGTGCACCGACGAGCAGGTCTTCGGAATTTCTCGTCCTTGATACCGCACGAGGAAAAATATAAGAATTAACTTTTTGAGAAGCGCTACACACGGCTGCCCAAATTCGTCACCACGAACAGGACCGTGTTCCTTGCAAGTCAGGCGGGTCTCCCACGTCGCCCGGTCGATTGGTCTTCCCAGCATTGTAGTTAACAAATCCTTTTTATGCACGAACCATGAGTAGTGCTACTATGCTAGAGCCATGTATGGTAGTAATTGTTTGTCATTATTTATTTATTTAGTGTAATTAGGGCATGACCAATGCATAGCCTTATGGTGATGCCGCGTGCGCCATGTAGGATCGGATATCATGAAAAGTAGGTTCGGATATGGAAATTGGGATCTCTGCAAGAGGCGGGTGCTTGAGAAGGAAAAAATGTGGTCCGATGTGAAAAGCAGAAAAAGTTGAAGCAATATGAGCAAAGGATTAACGATCCACTTCGCAAGAAAGCAATATGAGAAGCAATTTGATTCTTCTTCCGCGAGAAGCAATTTGATGGACAATTATAATCCTAAGATCTAGCTAGGTGGTGTCAAATCTTCAGAGCTATCAACTAGCATACTAAATCAACTAAATTAAAATGTTCTATAAATCAACTAAATCAAGTTGCCTACTAAATTAACTAAATCAACTTGCCTGCTAAATCAAGTAAATCAAAATGTTCTATAAATCAACTAGCCTATTAAATCAACTTGCCTACTAAATCAACTAAATCAAAATGTTCTGTAAATCAACTAAATCAACTAGCCTACTAAATCATATGAACTAAATCAAAATGTTCCATATGAACTAGCCTACTAAATCAACTAAAGCAGGGAGGAGGGGTTGTGGATGGAGGAGGGAGGAGGGAGAAGGAGGGGCGACTGGAGGAGGAAGGAGAGAGTAGGACGGATGAGGAAGGGCGGAGCGAGGAGGGGCCGGCTGGCAGCGAGTCGAAGGAGGATGGAGGAGGAGGGCAGTACCAAGTCCAGCGAGGACGAGGAGGTGACGGCGGCACAGAGGGAGGAGGAGTAGGCGACGGCGGCTGGGGGGGCGCCGGCGGCCGGCGGGAAGGACCGGCGTGGGGGGGGGGTTGAGGGCGAGATCGAGTGAGTGTGAGTGTGAGTGGATCGGATAGAGGAGAGCGTGGGTGGTGGGAGATAGCTAGTTTTAGCAATAGCACACTATAGGTAAAGATGCTACTTCTAAACTACCTAGCAGTAGCGCACTTCTAATTAACGCGTTGCTGCTAGAACTAGCTTCGCGGCGGGGTCGTGGGAATTATAGCAGTAGTGCAGCTTAAACAAGGCGCGCTACTGCTACTTTTATTTCAGCAGCGAGTTCTGTTGGAGCGCGCTACTGCTAGATTGCAGCAGCGCCTTATTTTAAAACGTGTTGCTGGTAAAATCCTGTGTATAAGCTTTTCCCAAGTAGTGGTCGTAAAGATAGATCAATGTTGCCACATTGATGCCAGCACTCGAGGGTGCTGCTTGGTTGTTGGGAAGGCGAAGAATACTGTGGAGCCATCAACCATGGTCAGTGGAAGTGTCACCAAATTGGAGATCGCATGGCAGTTGTCTCCTAGCAAGGTCATGGGTGATGAGAAGGAAACACATGTCTGGGTGACATCCACCACGGCTACCGCCTCCATTAGGGCTCGCCGGCCATGTTGTGATAGAGGAGCAAAAGGGAAAGTGACAATTTATGTTGCCATTGTTACGACGGACAGGAAATCGATCACAGGTGATTGATTCATTGGCAAGAAGGCCCATTTAAACAACGGATCTCAGATTTTGTTACGAGAGTAGCGGCCCATCCGGTGTAGCGCGATCTCCACATCAATGAAAGCCAGGCGGGACTAAATCCTTAAATGAAGATCCAACGGTCAAGCCAGGCAGGACTAAATCCTTAAATGAAGATCCAACAGTCAAGAACACCCACAAGTCCAGATCCGACGGTAAAATATGTTGATGGCCTGGGACGGCTCTATTTAGTACGCAATTTAAATGTCTATAGATGGCGCTAGTGGAGGTGATGTGAGACCAGCTAGTGGGTTCTCCCCGTTACACTTAGTGGTTGGTATGATGAGAGAAAGGATACACCAAACGTGCTCGCCTCACCTGGCCGGGCCGAAGGGCGTGCAACATGCACGTGAATGATCCATAGAAATACGGCATGTGGCCCTGCAGGAGTGCAACTTCCTTTTGCTGTTCTTATTTTTGATTTCCTGGCGGACAAGCGGACATTTTTCTTGACTGTTAAATTTGAAACCATGTGGGTTCAGATGGTTGTGGCCACGTGAAAGTGCATGGGCTCTTCTATATATAAGACTTGCCAGCCACCGTCAAAGACTCACATAAAGAAGTTAGGGTTTCGGGTTGTCTCGCTCGCGCATTCTGCCACCATCATAGTGCACTCCATCCTAACATCGGCGTGCACCGACGAGCAGGTCTTCGGAATTTCTCGTCCTTGATACCGCACGAGGAAAAATATAAGAATTAACTTTTTGAGAAGCGCTACACACGGCTGCCCAATTTCGTCACCACGAACAGGACCGTGTTCCTTGCAAGTCAGGCTAGTCTCCAACACCGCCCGGTCGATTGGTCTTCCCAACATTGTAGTTAACAAATCCTGTTTATGCACGAACCATGAGTAGTGCTACTATGCTAGAGCCATGTATGGTAGTAATTGTTTGTCATTATTTATTTATTTAGTTTAATTAGGGCATGACCAATGCAAAGCTTTATGGTGATGCCGCGTGCGCCACGTAGGATCGGATGTCATAAAAAGTAGGTTCGGATATGGAAATTGGGATCTCTGCAAGAGGCGGGTGCTTGATAAGGAAAAAATGTGGTCCGATGTGAAAAGCAGAAAAAGTTGAAGCAATATGAGCAAAGGATTAACGATCCACTTCGCAAGAAAGCAATATGAGAAGCAATTTGATTCTTCTTCCGCGAGAAGCAATTTGATGGACAATTATAATCCTAAGATCTAGCTAGGTGGTGTCAAATCTTCAGAGCTATCAACTAGCATACTAAATCAACTAAATTAAAATGTTCTATAAATCAACTAAATCAAGTTGCCTACTAAATTAACTAAATCAACTTGCCTGCTAAATCAAGTAAATCAAAATGTTCTATAAATCAACTAGCCTATTAAATCAACTTGCCTACTAAATCAACTAAATCAAAATGTTCTGTAAATCAACTAAATCAACTAGCCTACTAAATCATATGAACTAAATCAAAATGTTGCATATGAACTAGCCTACTAAATCAACTAAAGCAGGGGGAGGGTTGTGGATGGAGGAGGGAGGAGGGAGAAGGAGGGGCGACTGGAGGAGGAAGGAGAGAGTAGGACGGATGAGGAAGGGCGGAGCGAGGAGGGGCCGGCTGGCGGCGAGTCGAGGGAGGATGGAGGAGGAGGGCAGTACCAAGTCCAGCGAGGACGAGGAGGTGACGGCGGCACAGAGGGAGGAGGAGTAGGCGACGGCGGCTGGCGGGGGCGCCGGCGGCCGGCGGGAAGGACCGGCGCGCGGGGTTGAAGGCGAGATCGAGTGAGTGTGAGTGTGAGTGGATCGGATAGAGGAGAGCATGGGTGGTGGGAGATAGCTAGTTTTAGCAATAGCACACTATAGGTAAAGGTGCTACTTCTAAACTACCTAGCAGTAGCGCACTTCTAATTAACGCGCTGCTGCTAGAACTAGCTTCGCGGCGGGGTCGTGGGAATTATAGCAGTAGTGCAGCTTAAACAAGGCGCGATACTACTACTTTTATTTCAGCAGCAAGTTCTGTTGGAGCGCGCTACTGCTAGATTGCAGCAGCGCCTTATTTTAAAACGCGTTGCTGGTAAAATCTTGTGTATAAGCTTTTCCCAGGTAGTGGTCGTAAAGATAGATCAATGTTGCCACATTGATGCCAGCACTAGAGGGTGCTGCTTGGTTGTTGGGAAGGCGAAGAATACTGTGGAGCCATCAACCATGGTCAGTGGAAGTGTCACCAAATTGGAGATCGCATGGCAGTTGTCTCCTAGCAAGGTCATGGGTGATGAGAAGGAAACACATGTCTGGGTGACATCCACCACCGCTACCGCCTCCATTAGGGCTCGCCGGCCATGTTGTGATAGAGGAGCGAAAGGGAAAGTGACAATTTATGTTGCCATTGTTACGACGGACAGGAAATCGATCACAGGCGATTGATTCATTGGCAAGAAGGCCCATTTAAACAACGGATCTCAGATTTTGTTACGGGAGTAGCGGCCCATCCGGTGTAGCGCGATCTCCACATCAATGAAAGCCAGGCGGGACTAAATCCTTAAATGAAGATCCAACGGTCAAGCCAGGCAGGACTAAATCCTTAAATGAAGATCCAACAGTCAAAAACACCCACAGGTCCAGATCCGACGGTAAAATATGTTGATGGCCTGGGACGGCTCTATTTAGTACGCAATTTAAATGTCTATAGATGGCGCTAGTGGAGGTGATGTGAGACCAGCATATATAGTGGGTTCTCCCCGTTACACTTAGTGGTTGGTATGATGAGAGAAAGGACACACCAAACGTGCTCGCCTCACCTGGCCGGGCCTAAGGGCGTGCAACATGCATGTGAATGATCCATAGAAATACGATACATGGCATTGCAGGAGCACAACTTCCTTTTGCCGTTCTTATTTTTGATTTCTTGGTGGACAAGCGAACATTTTTCTTGACTGTTAAATTTGAAACCATGTGGGTTCAGATGGTTGTGGCGACGTGAAAGCGCGTGGGCTCTTCTATATATAAGACTTGCCGACCACTGTCAAAGACTCACATAAATAAGTTAGGGTTTCGGGTTGTCTCGCTTGCGCATTGCGCCACCATCATAGTGCACTCCACCCTAACATCGGCGTGCACCGACGAGGAATTCTTCGGAATTTCTCGTGCTTGATACCGCACGAGGAAAAAAATATAAGAATTAACTTTTTGAGAAGCGCTACACGCGGCTGCCCAAATTCGTCACCACGAACAGGACCGTGTTCCTTGCAAGTCAGGCGGGTCTCCAACGTCGCCTGGTCGATTGGTCTTCCCAGCATTGTAGTTAACAAATTTTTTTTATGCACGAACCATGAGTAGTGCTACTATGCTAGAGCCATGTATGGTAGTAATTGTTTGTCATTATTTATTTATTTATTTATTTATTTAGTGTAATTAGGGCATGGCCAATGAGGGTAAAAAAACCAGCATGTTGTTGAGGGTAAAAAAAGGGCATGGCAAATGCATAGCCTTATGGTGATGCCGCGTGCGCCATGTAGGATCGGATGCATGAAAAGTAGATTCAGATATGAAAAGCGGGATCTCTGCAAGAGACGGGTGCTTGAGAAGGAAAAAAATTGCGGTCCGATGTGAAAAGCAGAAAAAGTTGAAGTGAAGAGCGGCGGTGCATATGTAATAAAGTTTCTGTTTTCTAGTATTTCTTGATGAGACCCAGTAATAGTAGTTTGTGTTGGCAGAAAAAAGAAAAATCAATGTCAAACAATTTTTTTTCTGTTTTCTAGTTTTTCTTGATAAGATCCAGTAATAGTAGCTTGTGTTGGCAGAAATAAAAAATGAATGTAGTCACTTGAAACAATTTATTTTCACTGGGCGTCCTGTATGTCATCATTGTACATGGCATTAACCTCTCTGTGATACTTAGTGCTGACACGTGGGCCTCCGGTTCAGTCCAAGGGAGGTATCCATACTTGTGTAGTGGATATGGATGCCAGGCTGGAGGAGAAGCAGGGGGGAGGTGACACGTGCGGCCCATGTCAGCAGGGCAGCGTATCCCGTCACATCATCATCATGCAGACATGGATATGACGCAGAGGAGAAGGAGTGTGATGTGGGCCCCACGATCCACTCCACTCCACTACATTCAGTCTCTCTTGTCTCTGAGTCTGAGTCAGTCCTTGTTCCCACCACCACCACCCCTACTTTCCTCTTTCTCCCACCACCATTCTCCTCCTCCTCCTCCGACTTGAGCAATCACCATCACAATCAACCGATCGATTCAGCAGCGAGGCGAGGCGAGGCGAGGTAGGTAATCAATCATCCGCTCCCTTGTAGCGAGCAACTAATCTCGATTCTCTTCTCTCCCATCATTCCTCCCCCTTCCCTAGTAGTGTTCTTTCTTTCTTTCTTTCTTTCTGGATGGATGGATGGATGGATGGATGGACTAACAAAGAGATTATCTTATCTTCTTCCTTGATTGGCTTTTGTTTGTATGACCACACCACAAAAAAAAGTGTCAATCAACAATGAATTACTATTAGGATCCATGATCGGTACCAAGCGAAAAGCAGAGCATCTATCGCCTCTGGATTCTTCTTGCAGTTGCAGCTTGTGATTTGCTTGCGGATGTCACCGATTATTCTAATGTATCCATCCATCTTCTCTTTGCATTTCCAGTTTGTCCACGCCCGGCCGGAATCCATGGGGTCAAGGAGGGGAAGGCCGCAGCAGCACTATCCTCCTCCTCCTCCTCCTGCCGCCGCCGCCGAGGGCCCGCGGCCCGGACGCCCATTCCCTCAGCCGCAAGGAGGACGCGGCGCCCCGTCGCCGCAGCCTAGAGACGATGCGGCCGCAGGCACAGACAGGGGCCGTGCTGCCCGTGGCGCCGGCAGGGGCGCCGCGCGCGGGGCCGGCCCCTCCTCCGCTCCCGCCACAGGGCCGTTGGGCCGCCTGGCTCCCGACCTGCGCCAAGCAATGGAAGAACCTTCGCCGCCGGCGCCGGCAGGCCCTTCAGAGCCGCGGCCACCTCAAACGGCCCAGCCAGTGCCCGTGCCCGCCACGGCCGAGGCCCCGATCCCGGCGTCGAGCAAGGCGATCCGGTTTCCGGTGCGGCCGGGCAAGGGCAGCGCCGGCACCAGGTGCCTGGTCAAGGCCAACCATTTCATCGCGCACCTCCCCGACAAGGACCTCCACCACTACGACGTGCGTCTGCTGCTCTTCATTTTCTTTATTTTTTTCGTTACTGCCTTGCTGATCTGAATTTGAGCAAGCAGGTATCGATCACTCCGGAGGTCACCTCGCGGGTCGTCAACCGGGCGGTGATCAACGAGCTGGTGAACCTGCACAGGGCCGCCTACCTCGGCGGGAGGCTACCGGCGTACGACGGCAGGAAGAGCCTCTACACGGCAGGCCCGTTGCCGTTCGCTTCCAAGGAGTTTCAGATCACTCTGCTCGACGACGACAATGGCTCCGGCTCTGCCTCCCAGAGGTCATCCATTTCACAGTCAATATTTATTTTGGTCAGTTCTGCATATGTGCTCAGTGTTTCTGAACTTGACTTTCGTCTTCCATTTGATGCAGGCGGCAGAGGAATTTCAAGGTGGTGATTAAGTTCGCCGCGCGCGCCGACCTTCACCGCCTCGGGATGTTTCTGGCCGGGAGGCACGCGGAGGCTCCTCAGGAGGCGTTGCAGGTTCTTGACATTGTGCTGCGCGAGCTGCCCTCTGCAAGGTAGCACTGACGTGGCAGCACTAGCTAGTTATATTCAACTCGACAACAGATATTTAAGAAATGATGAAGGAAGATAATTTTTGTAAATTGGATTGTCACAGATATGCGCCATTTGGACGCTCGTTCTTTTCGCCCGACCTGGGCAGAAGGCAGCCCCTCGGCGACGGATTAGAGAGCTGGCGCGGGTTTTACCAGAGCATCCGGCCTACTCAGATGGGCCTGTCACTCAATATTGGTAAAAGGATCCCACCTCTCAAACCTTCATATCGTATCATGTTCTACATGATTTTATTACTTTGGTTTTATTATCTGTTCCATTCGAGAGAAAATGTGTTTATTTATTTTCCCTTTCATGCTTTTGCAGATATGTCAGCGACAGCTTTCATCGAGCCATTGCCTGTGATAGATTATGCCGCACAGCTCCTGCGTTCCGACATCCATTCGAGGCCCCTCTCAGACGCCGAACGTGTTAAGGTCTTCTTACTAAACTAAATTCCGTATTAAATGTGGGTTGCTTGACTGAAATATGCTCAATGCCTACTGCTCGAAAACTTATTTCTGTGCTCTTGTTGTATGTGTATATACCCATAGATCAAGAAGGCACTGAGAGGAGTAAAGGTGGAAGTTACTCATCGTGGCAACATGCGAAGGAAGTACAGGATATCTGGTCTGACAACTCAGGCAACTCGAGAGCTGACGTATGCAAGTTTGTTATGATCTTTTCAGAAAACATTTACCAGATGAACCCTACTTGCTGTACTCTCTGAAAATGCTCTGTTTTTCTTCATGCCGCAGTTTTCCTGTTGACGAAGGGGGCACAGTAAAGTCGGTCGTACAATACTTTCAGGAGATATACGGCTTTGCCATCCAGCACACGTACCTGCCTTGCCTCCAAGTTGGCAATCAGCAGCGTCCAAATTACTTGCCTATGGAGGTAAGCCAAGTGCCCAAACCAATTAAATGTTTGCACCAAATGTTCAAACCATTTTCATTTGGATATGTTTCTGACTTCTGACCGGAGTTGAGCTTGTTCAGGTCTGCAAAATAGTGGAGGGACAGAGGTACTCCAAGAGACTAAATCAGAATCAGATAAGAGCTCTCTTGGATGAGACATGTCAGTACCCGCGTGATCGGGAGCGTGATATAACCCAGGCATGAAATTTCTTGCTTTTCATGTCTGATGTGTTTCTACGTACAGTTATTTGTGCAACTTCAGCATAACTGTTGCCTCTCTCTTTTTGTTTCTTGGAAACACAGATGGTCAAACACAATGCTTATCAGGAGGATCCTTATGCGAAAGAGTTCGGCATTAAGATCAGCGATCGTCTGGCATCAGTAGATGCACGGATTTTGCCGGCCCCACGGGTAGGCCGTCCCACTTATTGTGAATTTTACTCGCTATTTTGCCGCCGCACCCTTGGTCATCTCCCGGCAGTGCAGTTGCGCTAAGCGAATGGGGCATCCTTCCTTTGGCTCATTGGCTGTACAGAAAGTGATGCTTTATGCCACCTTTTCTCTTGATGCAGCTTAAGTACAACGAGACTGGTAGAGAAAAGGATTGTTTACCTAGAGTTGGTCAGTGGAATATGATGAACAAGGTAATCACATAAATATTCTTCTGTTCACAAAGTTCACTCATATTTTGTTTCGGGAATAAAGGCTATCTTTTTATTTATTTATTTGCTGACTCTTAACTCTAAAGTAGCCTCATCTCTGAGAGATGGAAATAACCGAAAGGGAGGGAACCAACTGAAGACTGAAACAAATAACTTGCTAGTTAGACCTTGTGCCCAACCAACAACTAGCAAAGATTGAATAAACAACTCTTAGCCAAGTTGTTTGAAAGCAACTTGCTTCAGAAACACTGAAGCAGTACTGTGCATGTCAACAGCTCCTATGAACCATGGCCTTTGCGCCCTGCATTTTTTTATGTTTGCAAGCTTCGTGATACGCAGCTTTCCAGCTAGAAAGTTTGACCTCAGCAGCTCCTGGTTTTGATCTACCTGTATCTTACTTCTGCTCCATCTTAGCCTTACAGAACAGTATTGCATGTATGCCTATCTGTTGAATTGCACAATACAACACACATAAGTATTGAAAAGTATTGTTCTATAACTGACGGTTATTTCTGTTTGAAGTTTACGTGCAACATCATTCAGTTGACTTCTGATACTTTTTTCCTGAAAGTTGACTGGATTTCAACACTGACCAAGTTCCATTAACTAGATGTAATTTTTTTATTCTCCATATAAATCTCTAATGTCCCTTGTCATTTTTCGTGACCAGAAAATGGTAAATGGTGGCAAAGTCAGAAGCTGGATGTGCGTCAATTTTGCCCGTAACGTGCCAGACAAGCTTGCTCGTGATTTCTGCCATCAACTTGCTCAGATGTGCCAAGACTCGGGAATGGCAAGTATTCTTGGCATGCTTCCTGCAAAATTAATGTGCTTATCAGCATGAAGGAATCACACCAAGATCCATAGATATAAAAGCATCAACATGAATCGTAGGCTTTGTACTCCAGTCTTCTTCATCTAGTCTTATGCAACAGTAACAGTGCCATGCATCATCATGATAGGACTTCGCTCTGGAGTCTGTTCTTCCACCCATGAGTGCACGCCCGGATCAAGTGGAGCGAGCTCTCAAAGCTCGGTACCATGAGGCAATGAACATTCTTGGGCCCCAGCGCCGGGAGCTTGATCTGCTTATTGGGATCCTTCCTGACAACAACGGCTCGCTTTATGGTACCTGAGAAATGCAGCCTTCATAAGTTTACTGTGCACATTATGTTCATTGTTACAATTACTTGTCTCTTTTATCTGAGTCTAGGTGATCTGAAGCGCGTGTGCGAAATCGATCTCGGAATAGTTTCGCAATGCTGTTGTACGAAGCAGGTGTTCAAATTGAACAAGCAAATTTACGCAAATATTGCACTGAAGATAAACGTCAAGGTTAGTTAGTGTGCCCTCATGTTATTTTTCTTTACAATCATACATTTTTGTTCCATGTTCCTTGACCTGTTTTCGCTTATTCTGTAAGGTGGGGGGCAGGAACACTGTGCTGGTGGATGCATTGTCGCGGCGTATTCCTCTTGTCACCGACAGACCTACAATCATATTTGGTGCTGATGTGACCCATCCTCATCCTGGCGAGGACAGCAGTCCCTCGATCGCTGCTGTAAGTTGGAAAATATTACTAGTACCTGACTACCTGTTCTTGAGCCTTGACTATTTTTTTGGCAAGAGATTTTAGTTAGGTACTCTGCTGATGAGTCACTGTATGCTGTCTTGTAGGTTGTAGCCTCCCAAGATTGGCCCGAGGTTACGAGGTACGCGGGGTTAGTTTCTGCTCAGGCGCACCGGCAAGAGCTCATAGAGGATTTGTACAAGGTCCGGCAAGATCCACAGAAAGGACCAGTCAGTAGTGGCATGATTAGGTACACTGCTCATTTTTTTTAAATAGCTATTCCTTGTGAACATCACAAACAATTCATTACAATACAAAAATGCAGGGAGCTACTTATATCCTTTAAGAAATCAACCGGTGAGAAGCCCCAGCGGATAATATTCTACAGGTTTGTGCATGCCCAATCAGAGAACACCAGCTCATGTGCTGTCTGCTTTCACTGATGCCCTGTCTTATATACCTTTATAAGGGATGGCGTTAGCGAGGGCCAGTTTTACCAAGTTCTGCTGTTTGAACTCAATGCGATCCGAAAAGTAAGTACCTACTTTATCCATCCAGTTCTTTATTTATTCATATCCAGATGTTTCCATTAAATTCTGATCTCATTGTGTGTGTGTGTGTGTGTGTGACTCAGGCCTGTGCTTCCCTGGAGGCAAACTACCAGCCACAGGTGACTTTCATCGTGGTTCAGAAACGCCACCACACGAGACTATTTGCGCACAATCACAATGATAAGAACTCGATGGACAGGAGTGGAAACATACTCCCAGGTACGTAAATTTTACACACAACTCATACCACACATTGCTACTATGGTTTCACCAATGTACTCTGCTGCTGCTCACTGGTCTGAAATGGGCTTCCTTCCCAAATGTTGAAGGTACCGTTGTGGACACGAAGATCTGTCATCCGACTGAGTTTGACTTCTACTTGTGCAGCCATGCTGGCATCAAGGTAAACAACCAGACAGAATTTGCTTACATCTGGTTTTCTGATCTACGGGTCCAACAAACAATCTATATAATGTAATATTCTATTGTCTCTAGGGCACCAGCCGTCCCGCTCATTATCACGTCTTGTGGGACGAAAACAACTTCACAGCTGATGGGTTGCAGACTCTCACCAACAACCTCTGCTACACGTAAGCCGCCCTCTCCTTCAGTAATTTTTTTTATACTGAAAATTCATTTCTAACTTGTGTCACTTCTGCAGCTACGCGAGGTGCACTCGCTCGGTGTCGATTGGTAAGTTACCTTCTTCCAGGGATCACTGTCACTGTCAAAGTTGTACTGCCTTGTTTCGGTGAAAAACATTTCTACTGCTTTGTCTCCTTACTGAAGCCGCCATCTTTCCTGAAATGTTCCATTGCAGTTCCACCTGCATACTATGCTCATCTGGCCGCCTTCCGTGCCCGTTTCTACATGGAGCCAGAGAGCTCCGACAGCGGCTCTATGGCAAGTGGGCCCGGTGGGCGTGGACCGCAGTCCGGCTCGTCGGCGTCACGTGGTACTCGGGCCCCCGGCGGTGCAGCTGTCAAGCCCCTTCCAGCCCTGAAGGACAATGTGAAGAACGTCATGTTCTACTGCTGAAGCCCGCCAAGGCCGAGCTTGAAATGCTCCTTAAGTCGGCGTGTCACCTCTTGTCACTGTAATTATGTGAAGAAAGTAGTAATAATCCGCAGCGGTCGATTGTGGTGGTGAGCCGGAGGTAGCTTATGGACAGGAGATCGCCGGGGAGGCTGGACCACCGCTCCTCGCCGCGTGCAGGCTGTGGCGCTCGTCGACGTCATCTTTGCGTTGATCTTGTGATGAGTCTACAAATAAGCGTTGGCCGGTCGATGATAGGGTAGGGGAACGAGTTTTATGGATGAGGTGATATACAAGTAGTATGTACGTACGTATGGGGTTGGAACAAAAACACGTAGGAGTATTTCCATACCTAATAACCGATCACGTACGTATCTCTTCTAAAATTTCCATACCTAACCGATCACGAACGTACATATATACTCTAGTACCATATATATTTTTTTTTTCGAAAAGGTCTAGTACCATATATATATATAGGCGTTGGGTTCGTGGGTTGCAAGGAGGGACACGGCGGGTTAATTAATGGAGCAGCAGGACCTTGAGGTGGCAAACAACAGTAGACCCGCCATAGAAATGTCAGCTGGGGTCAGTTTATTTGATTTTTAAACTGACGGTTAGATTGTTGCATTGTGTATTTGTGCCGATAGTATTTAGCAAGAAATTTGTCATTGTGTTTCAGTTTTTATCATATATGACCTATAAAATATTAGTGTTTTCTATTGCATGACGTTCAGCAAAATGTGTGATACTTGCGGATTTTGATAGACCAAAGTGAAGTACTTTACCTTGCGTTGTCACGAGGCTTCCACAAATTCCTGGATCCCCCATTGTGAGTACCTTACCTTACCCTGGCTTCTATGCACTGAAACTACGACTAACTAACAAAAAGCAAAAAGAAACCGAGAAAACGGTTCCGTGTGCTAAAACCCAAAAGCCCCAACCGTGTCAGGACTTTGGAGAGAACAGTCGTATTTTAGATGCTGAGAAGCGTTATAAAATAAATATTAACCAGTAGGTTCATAACATAACATGATACGTAGACCCTAGGTCTCAATTTCTCACTAGTAATATAATCAAAACTAGTCTCCAAATTCGAAATGTTATTTCGTCCTCTCAACCTGCATAAACTGTCCCTCAACCATACACATACTTGCTGAAAAAAGAACATTGTCTGCTGGGAAGGTTCGTGGACTCATGGGCGGGCTACTTCCGTGCCGTTGCGCGGACGGCGCGGATAGTTTTGAAAATCCACCACTTCTATCATGTTCAGGCACCAGCAACTCCCTGGGTCCGACGCTTTATATGCATACTCAGATTTAAACCCGGATCGTGTAACGCTTTGAATCCTCGCACACCTCGTGAGCTGACTTGTCTGGATGCTGTTGGTGTAGCTGGAGAGAAGCCTAAGGATGGTGAAGGGAGGAATTGTGGGAGGCAACGTGCAGGTGTTGGGGTTCAAGGAATGTCTGGCTTGAGAAACCCTCTCTTCTTTCTCGCCCTCGAGGTCGTACTTGTAGATGTCACATGTCGGAAATGTCGACTTCACATAGTATATGCAATTGGCATCGATGTATGGGAACTTGTGTGCATCGACAGACATGTACCTGCCCCGACCGAGAAAGAATGCACGGCTGCCGATGCTCTCAACAGGTTCAAGCACAATTCTGTCGGTGTTGATCCTGAAGACCTTGAAGCGATGCTGTTCCTTAAGCACCAGAAATAATTCTCCAGCAGATTCCAGTATGCCATACCGTTGAAACAAATCATAGTCCGTGATTTTAGACATCTCAATGGCGTACAAAAGTGCCTGATGAAAATCAAAGTCGCGTTTGGGCAACCTCACAACATCGAAGATCTTTTCAGCCACAGCAACCGGAAGCGGCGCCAGCGGATTACCGTCTTTGCCGATACAACCTAGGACGGCCAGCCGCTGCAGGAGATAACCACAGTCCTCTTCTTCATACACTGTGAAACCTTCGCTGTTGGGATCAGCAGTGTACAGATTGCAATATCCATCCGGCTGGCCTCTATCCGAGTCCCAGATCAAGCGGAGGCTGGGCGAAGAACGACACAAGAAGGCGGCAGAAGAAACCTTCATGTTGTAGGGCACGGCCGCAGTGAAACGGATCATGTTGCCGGTGAAAGGGTTGAGTACGCGTGCAGCGTGAGGATGCTCCCTGTCCGCGAGGACGAACAAGGCGCCGTTGGTGGTGACGGCGACAACATAGTACTTGCGGAGCACAGGCAGGTCCTTGTGGAGGACGCGGCCGCTGGCGGTGTTCACCATGAAGCATGAGTTGGGCTCGAAGGCCTTGTCGATGATGATCCAGTTGCGAGGACAGAAGCGGGGGTCGGAGGAGTTGGAGGGGTCGTCGGTGGCGGAGCGCCAGCTGCGGCAGACGGCGCGGAAGTCCATGTAGCAGTCAAGGTCGTTGGTGTCGAGGAGGCACTCGGCGATGCGGCGGACGAGATCGGATGGGAGCGACGAGCAGTCCACCATGGCCTACTTGCTAGATCGGAAGTTTTACAGCTGGATTTCTGTTGTTTCCACCTCGTAGCGATGGAAAGACCGTGGGTAGGTGAAGAGGTTAAGTAGATGTTGTTGGAATTATCCGGCTCGGACTAGAGTCAGACACCGTATAGGATTCTGATTAGATCGATCATCAATGGGGCCAGCGACTTGTTCAAGCAAGCTAGCTACCCACCGTAGAAACGATCCAGCAGCCTGCTAGTCTGCTTGATGCATGTATACGTGCACCTAGTGTACGTCTACGACTCCAACCGGTCACGCGGCAAGCTCGAAAAGTACTGGAACTAGCTGTTTTTTTCGAAAAGCGGACTCCCTGCCTCTGCATCAGAAGGATGCATACAACCACATTAATAGATAAATAAATAGGTTCAACAAGGTTTTATAGCCTGAAAACAAAATAATGGCAAGCTCACAAAGAGCCACAACGCCAAAAACTAAAGGCCCAAAAGCCACCACCGGCTGGCAAAAGAAAGATAGGTAAATTAATCACCTATCCTATTACATGACCGCCATCAAACCAGTTGAAGATATCCCGCGCTACCATCTCCCACCAGACAGATCCGGTAACCAAACGCTCCCTGGCCTCCGCCGGAGTGAGTAACGACCACATACGGATTAGCGCAGTAGCTCGGAATAAAACCTGCAAAAAATGAATATTTGTTGTTCTGTTAAAAGCCAAATCATTTCTGCAGTTCCAAATTGCCCACAACAAAGCACATACTCCTACGCGAATGTGTCTAGCTGTTTCGGACTCTATCCCAACAAGCCACGTTCCAAATAACGTATTGACCGAATTCGGAGGAGTCATGTTAAAGGCAATATGCACCGTGTGGCACAACACTCTCGCCAACGGGAAGTCAAAGAAGACGTGCTTGATAGTTTCGTCCCGATCACAAAAAGTACACCTAGTAGATCCTGTCCAGTTACGCTTCACTAAATTATCCTTTGTTAAAATGACTTGTTTATGAACAAACCACATAAACACTTTAATTTTCAAAGGAACTTTGACTTTCCAAACCTCTTTGGAACTAGGAATAGCACTAGAGTTAATGACATCGATATACATCGACTTAACTGTGAACTCTCCAGACCTAGTAAGCTTCCAACACAACTGATCGGGCTGATGAGATAGCTGCACCTCCATCAGCCTACTCACCAAATGAAGCCATGCTTCCCACCTGTCGCCAACAAGCGCCCTCCTAAACTGAATATTAAGTGGAATAGACTGCATAATCGTTGCAACAAGAGCATCACATCGCTAAACAATACGATATAGGGACGGATACTGAAGTGCCAACGGCATTTCACCAAGCCAAGTATCCTCCCAGAAGCGAGTGGTGTTGCCATTACCGACAATAAACTTTGTTCTATTAAAGAAGGCAGCTTTGACTCTCATAAGCCCCTTCCAAAACGGCGAGTCAGTCGGTCTCACTGTCGCCTGGGACAAAGTCTTGGACTGCAGATACTTACTACGGAGAATCTGCGCCCACGTGGCCTCAGTCTCAACTGATAACTTATACAGTCACTTACTGAGAAGACATCTGTTCTTGACTTCTAGATTCTCAATACCAAGGACCCCCTGGTCCTTTGGTAGACAGATGATATCCCATTTAGCGAGTCGGTATTTTCTCTTAAGTTCATCACTCTGCCAGAAGAATCAGGATCGATAGAAGTCCAGCCTTTTCATAACACCAACTGGGACTTCGAAGAAAGATAATAGAAACATAGACATACTCGTGTGCACCGAATTAATAAGAATCAATCGGCCTCCATATGACATAAGTTTGCCCTTCCAGCAACTCAGTTTCTTCTCAAACCGATCCGCAATGCACTTTCATTCTCTGTTTGTCAGCTTACGATGGTGAATGGGTTTACCTAGGTACGTGAAAGGTAATGCCCCCAAATCGCATCCAAACAATTGCCTATAAGCCTATTGTTCCTCATTGGATCTACCAAAACAGAACAACTCGCTTTTATGAAAGTTAATCTTCAATCCGGTCAATTGTTCAAATAAGCATAACACCAGCTTCATATTTTTCGCTTTTGCCAAGTCGTGCTCCATAAAGATGATCGTATCATCAGCATACTGCAGGATGGATACACCACCATCAACTAGATGAGGCACCAATCCACCCACCTGACCGGCCTCCTTTGCCCTACCTATCAGAATTGCCAACATGTCAGCCACAATGTTGAACAGAATATGAGACATTGGATCACCTTGTCTCAGGCCCTTGTGTGTCTGGGAATAATGACCTATATAGTGTTGGAAATATGCCCTAGAGGCAATAATAAAAGCATTATTATTATATTTTCTTGTTCATGATAATTGTCTTTATTCATGCTATAATTGTGTTATCCGGAAATCGTAATACATGTGTGAATAACAGACATCAACATGTCCCTAGTGAGCCTCTAGTTGACTAGCTCGTTGATCAACAGATAGTCATGATTTCCTGACTATGGACACTGGATGTCATTGATAACGAGATCACATCATTAGGAGAATGATGTGATGGACAAGACCCAATCCTAAACATAGCACAAGATCGTATAGTTCGTTTGCTAGAGTTTTGCAATGTCAAAGTATCTTTTCCTTAGACCATGAGATCGTGTAACTCCCGGATACCGTAGGAGTGCTTTGGGTATGCCAAACGTCACAACGTAACTGGGTGACTATAAAGGTAGACTACGGGTATCTCCGAAAGTGTCTGTTGGGTGACATGGATCAAGACTGGGATTTGTCACTCCGTATGACAGAGAGGTATCACTGGGCCCACTCGGTAATGCATCATCATAATGAGCTCAGAGTGACCAAGTGTCTGGTCACGGGATCATGCATTACGGTACGAGTAAAGTGACTTGCCGGTAACGAGATTGAACGAGGTATTGGGATACCGACGATCGAATCTCGGGCAAGTAACATATCGATAGACAAAGGGAATAGCGTACGGGGTTGATTGAATCCTCGACATCGTGGTTCATCCGATGAGATCATCGTGGAGCATGTGGGAGCCAACATGGGTATCCAGATCCCGCTGTTGGTTATTGACCGGAGAGTCGTCTCGGTCATGTCTGCTTGTCTCCCGAACCCGTAGGGTCTACACACTTAAGGTTCAGTTACGCTAGGGTTGTAGGGATATGTATATGCAGTAACCCAAATGTTGTTCGGAGTCCCGTATGAGATCCCGGACGTCACGAGGAGTTCCGGAATGGTCCAGAGGTAAAGATTTATATATGGGAAGTCCTATTTCGGGCATCGGGACAAGTTTCGGGGTTATCGGTATTGTACCGGGACCACCGGAAGGGTCCCGGGGGTCCACCGGGTGGGTCCACCTGTCCCGGGGGGCCACATGGGCTGTAAGGGGGTGCGCCTTGGCCTAATGGGCCAAGGGAACCAGCCCCACATAGGCCCATGCGCCTAGGGTTAAGAGGGGGAAGAGTCCTAGGAGGGTAAGGCACCTCCTAGGTGCCTTGGGGGGAGGGAAAAACCCCTTTGGCCGCCGCACCCCCTAGGAGATTGGATCTCCTAGGGCCGGCCACCCCCCCTTGGCACCCCTATATATAGTGGGGGAGAGGAGGGACTTCATACCTGAACGCTCTGGCCTTTGGTTGCCTCCTTCTCCCTCCCCAACACCTCCTCCACCTCCATAGTGCTTAGCGAAGCTCTGCCGGAGTACTGCAGCTCCATCAACACCACGCCATCGTGCTGCTGCTGGTGCCATCTCCCTCAACCTCTCCTCCCCCCTTGCTGGATCAAGAAGGAGGAGACGTGGCTGTTCCGTACGTGTGTTGAACGCGGAGGTGCCGTCCGTTCGGTGCTAGGATCTCCGGTGATTTGGATCACGTCGTGTTCGACTACATCATCCCCGTTCTTTGAACGCTTCCGCTCGCGATCTACAAGGTATGTAGATGCATCTAATCACTCGTTGCTAGATGAACTCCTAGATGATCTTGGTGAAACGAGTAGGAAAATTTTTGTTTTCTGCAATGTTCCCCAACAGTGGCATCATGAGCTAGGTCTATGCGTAGTTCTTCTTGCGCGAGTAGAACACAATTTGTTGTGGGCGTAGATTTTTCAACTTTCTTGCCGTTACTAGTCCTTTCTTGCTTCAGCGGTATTGTGGGATGAAGCGGCCCGGACCAACCTTACACGTACGCTTACGTGAGACCGGTTCCACCGACTAACATGCACTAGTTGCATAAGGTGGCTGGCGGGTGTCTGTCTCTCCTACTTTAGTTGGAGCGGAATCGATAAACAGGGTCCTTATGAAGGGTAAATAGAAGTTGACAAATCACGTTGTGGCTT
The DNA here is from genome assembly GCF_002162155.2 of Triticum dicoccoides. Lineage (NCBI taxonomy): Eukaryota > Viridiplantae > Streptophyta > Magnoliopsida > Poales > Poaceae > Triticum > Triticum dicoccoides. The sequence goes on along the minus strand of NC_041391.1, from coordinate 721,425,244 downwards.
TAACGTAGGTAAGAAAACGTTCTTGCTAGAACCCTAATTCAGCCACGTAAAACTTGCAACAACAATTAGAGGACGTCTAACTTGTTTTTGCAGCAAGTGGTTTGTGATATGATATGGCCAAAGTTGTGATGAATGATGAATGACCTATATGTGATGTATGAGATGTTCATGCTATTGTAATAGGATTCACGACTTGCATGTCGATGAGTATGACAACCGGCAGGAGCCATAGGAGTTGTCTTTATTCTTTTATATGACCTGCGTGTCATCAAGAAACGCCATGTAAATTACTTTACTTTATTGCTAAACGCGTTAGCCATAGTAGTAGAAGTAATAGTTGGCGAGCAACTTCATGGAGACACGATGATGGAGATCATGATGATGAAGATCATGGTGTCAAGCCGGTGACAAGATGATCATGGAGCCCCAAGATGGAGATCAAAGGAGCTGTGTGATATTGGCCATATCATGTCACGTTTATTATTTGATTGCATGTGATGTTTATCATGTTTTGCATCTTGTTTACTTAGAACGACGGTAGTAAATAAGATGATCCCTCATACTAATTTCAAGAAGTGTTCCCCCTAACTGTGCACCGTTGCGACAGTTCGCTGTTTCAAAACACCACGTGATGATCGGGTGTTTTATTCAGATGTTCACATACAACGGGTGTAAGACAGATTTACACATGCAAACACTTAGGTTGACTTGACGAGCCTAGCATGTACAGACATGGCCTCGGAACACAGAAGACCGAAAGGTCGAGCATGAGTCGTATAGAAGATACGATCAACATGAAGATGTTCACCGACGTTGACTAGTCCGTCTCACGTGATGATCGGACACGGTCTAGTTTAACTCGGATCATGTAATACTTAGATGACTAGAGGGATGTCTAATCTAAGTGGGAGTTCACTAATAATTTGATTAGTTGAACTTAATTATCATGAACTTAGTCTAAATATTTTACAATATGTCTTGTAGATCAAATGGCCAACGTAGTCCTCAACTTCAACGCGTTCCTAGAGAAAACTAAGCTGAAAGACGATGGCGGCAACTATACGGACTGGGTCCGGAACCTGAGGATCATCCTCATAGCTGCCAAGAAAGATTATGTCCTACAAGCACCGCTTGGTGACGCACCCATTCTCCCTGCAGAACAAGACGTTATGAACGCTTGGCAGGCACGTTCCGATGACTACTCCCTCGTCCAGTGCGGCATGCTTTACAGCCTAGAGCCGGGGCTCCAAAAGCGTTTTGAGAGACATGGAGCATATGAGATGTTCGAAGAGCTGAAAATGGTTTTCCAAGCTCATGCCCGGGTCGAGAGATATGAAGTCTCCGACAAATTCTTCAGCTGTAAGATGGAGGAAAACAGTTCTGTCAGTGAGCACATACTCACTATGTCTGGGTTGCATAACCGCTTGACTCAGCTGGGAGTTAATCTCCCGGATGATGCGGTCATTGACAGAATCCTCCAGTCACTTCCACCAAGCTACAAGAGCTTTGTGATGAACTTCAATATGCAGGGGATGGAAAAGACCATTCCTGAAGTATTTGCTATGCTGAAATCAGCAGAGGTAGAAGTCAGGAAGGAACATCAAGTGTTGATGGTCAATAAAACCACTAAGTTCAAGAAAGGCAAGGGTAAAAAGAACTTCAAGAAGGACGGCAAGGAGGTTGCCGCGCCCGGCAAGCAAGCTGCCGGGAAGAAGCCAAAGAATGGACCCAAGCCCGAGACTGAGTGCTTTTATTGCAAGGGAAGCGGTCACTGGAAGCGGAACTGCCCTAAGTACTTAGCGGATAAGAAGGCCGGCAAAACAAAAGGTATATGTGATATACATGTAATTGATGTGTACCTTACTAGTGCCCGTAGTGGCTGCTGGGTATTTGATACCGGTGCAGTTGCTCACATTTGTAACTCAAAGCAGGGGCTGCGGAATAAACGGAAACTGGCAAAGGACAAGGTGACGATGCGCGTCGGGAATGGTTCCAAGGTCAATGTGATCGCCGTCGGCACGCTACCTCTGCATCTCCCTTCGAGATTAGTTTTAAACCTTAATAATTGTTATTTAGTGCCAGCTTTGAGCATGAACATTGTATCGGGATCTCGTTTAATTCGAGATGGCTACTCTTTTAAATCTGAGAATAATGGTTGTTCCATTTTTATGAGAGATATGTTTTATGGTCATGCTCCTATGGTGAATGGTTTATTCTTTATGAATCTCGAACGTGATGCTACACATATTCATAATGTGAGTACCAAAAGAAGTAAGGTTGATAATGATAGTCCCACATACTTGTGGCACTGCCGCCTTGGTCACATAGGTGTTAAACGCATGAAGAAGCTCCATGCGGATGGACTTTTAGAGTCTCTTGATTATGAATCATTTGACACGTGCGAACCATGCCTTATGGGTAAAATGACCAAGACTCCGTTCTCAGGAACAATGGAGCGAGCAACCGACTTATTGGAAATCATACATACCGATGTGTGCGGTCCAATGAGTGTTGAGGCTCGCGGTGGCTATCGTTATGTTCTCACCCTCACTGATGATTTAAGTAGGTATGGGTATATCTACTTAATGAAACACAAGTCTGAAACCTTTGAAAAGTTCAAGGAATTTCAGAGTGAGGTTGAAAATCAACGTGACAGGAAAATCAAGTTTCTGCGATCAGATCGTGGAGGAGAATACTTGAGTCACGAGTTTGGGGCACACTTAAGAAAATGTGGAATAGTTTCACAACTCACGCCGCCTGGAACACCTCAGCGTAATGGTGTGTCTGAACGTCGTAATCGCGCTCTGTTAGATATGGTGCGATCTATGATGTCTCTTACCGATTTACCGCTTTCTTTTTGGGGCTATGCTTTAGAGACTGCCGCATTCACTTTAAATAGGGCTCCGTCGAAATCCGTTGAGACGACACCGTATGAATTATGGTTTGGGAAGAAACCTAAGCTGTCGTTTCTAAAAGTTTGGGGATGCGATGCTTATGTCAAGAAACTTCAACCTGAAAAGCTCGAACCCAAGTCGGAAAAATGCGTCTTCATAGGATACCCAAAAGAAACTATTGGGTACACCTTCTACCTCAGATCCGAAGGCAAGATCTTTGTTGCCAAGAATGGGTCCTTTCTGGAGAAAGAGTTTCTCTCGAAAGAAGTAAGTGGGAGGAAAGTAGAGCTTGATGAAGTATTGCCTCTTGAACCGGAAAATGGCGCAACTCAAGAAAATGTTCCTGAGGTGCCAGCACCGACTAGAGAGGAAGTTAATGATAATGATCAAGATACTTCTGAGCAAGCTCCTACTGAAATTCGAAGGTCCACAAGGACACGTTCCGCACCAGAGTGGTACGGCAACCCTGTCTTAGAAATCATGCTGTTAGACAACGGTGAACCTTCGAACTATGAAGAAGCGATGGCGGGACCAGATTCCGACAAATGGCTAGAAGCCATGAAATCCGAGATAGGATCCATGTATGAAAACAAAGTATGGACTTTGACTGACTTGCCCGTTGAACGGCGAGCCATAGAAAATAAATGGATCTTTAAGAAGAAGACAGACGCGAATGGTAATGTGACCATCTATAAAGCTCGGCTTGTCGCTAAGGGTTATCGACAAGTTCAAGGGGTTGACTACGATGAGACTTTCTCACCAGTAGCGAAGCTGAAGTCCGTCCGAATCATGTTAGCAATTGCTGCATTCTATGATTACAAAATATGGCAAATGGACGTCAAAACGGCATTCCTTAATGGTTTCCTTAAGGAAGAATTGTATATGATGCAGCCGGAAGGTTTTGTCGATCCTAAGAATGCTGACAAAGTGTGCAAGCTCCAACGCTCGATTTATGGGCTGGTGCAAGCATCTCGGAGTTGGAACATTCGCTTTGATGAGATGATCAAAGCATTTGGGTTTACACAGACTTATGGAGAAGCCTGCGTTTACAAGAAAGTGAGTGGGAGCTCTGTAGCATTTCTCATATTATATGTAGATGACATACTTTTGATGGGAAATGATATAGAACTCTTGGACAGCATCAAGGCCTACTTGAATAAAAGTTTTTCAATGAAGGACCTTGGAGAAGCTGCTTATATATTAGGCATCAAAATCTATAGAGATAGATCAAGACGCCTCATAGGTCTTTCACAAAGCACATACCTTGATAAGATATTGAAGAAGTTCAATATGGATCAATCCAAGAAAGGGTTCTTGCCTGTGTTACAAGGTATGAAATTGAGCTCAGCTCAATGTCCGACCACGGCAGAAGATATAGAAGAGATGAGCGTCATCCCCTATGCCTCAGCCATAGGTTCTATTATGTATGCCATGCTGTGTACCAGACCTGATGTAAACCTTGCCGTCAGTTTGGTAGGAAGGTACCAAAGTAATCCCGGCAAGGAACACTGGACAGCGGTCAAGAATATCCTGAAGTACCTGAAAAGGACTAAGGAAATGTTTCTCGTTTATGGAGGTGACGAAGAGCTCATCGTAAAAGGTTACGTCGACGCTAGCTTCGACACAGATCTGGATGACTCTAAGTCACAAACCGGATACGTGTATATTTTGAATGGTGGGGCAGTAAGCTGGTGCAGTTGCAAGCAAAGCGTCGTGGCGGGATCTACATGTGAAGCGGAGTACATGGCAGCCTCGGAGGCAGCACATGAAGCAATATGGGTGAAGGAGTTCATCACCGACCTAGGAGTCATACCCAATGCGTCGGGGCCGATCAAGCTCTTCTGTGACAACACTGGAGCTATTGCACTTGCCAAGGAGCCCAGGTTTCACAAGAAGACAAGGCACATCAAGCGTCGCTTCAACTCCATTCGTGAAAATGTTCAAGATGGAGACATAGAGATTTGTAAAGTACATACGGACCTGAATGTAGCAGATCTGTTGACTAAACCTCTCCCTAGAGCAAAACATGATCAACACCAGAATTCCATGGGTGTTCGATTCATCACAATGTAACTAGATTATTGACTCTAGTGCAAGTGGGAGACTGTTGGAAATATGCCCTAGAGGCAATAATAAAAGCATTATTATTATATTTTCTTGTTCATGATAATTGTCTTTATTCATGCTATAATTGTGTTATCCGGAAATCGTAATACATGTGTGAATAACAGACATCAACATGTCCCTAGTGAGCCTCTAGTTGACTAGCTCGTTGATCAACAGATAGTCATGATTTCCTGACTATGGACACTGGATGTCATTGATAACGAGATCACATCATTAGGAGAATGATGTGATGGACAAGACCCAATCCTAAACATAGCACAAGATCGTATAGTTCGTTTGCTAGAGTTTTGCAATGTCAAAGTATCTTTTCCTTAGACCATGAGATCGTGTAACTCCCGGATACCGTAGGAGTGCTTTGGGTATGCCAAACGTCACAACGTAACTGGGTGACTATAAAGGTAGACTACGGGTATCTCCGACAGTGTCTGTTGGGTGACATGGATCAAGACTGGGATTTGTCACTCCGTATGACGGAGAGGTATCACTGGGCCCACTCGGTAATGCATCATCATAATGAGCTCAGAGTGACCAAGTGTCTGGTCACGGGATCATGCATTACGGTACGAGTAAAGTGACTTGCCGGTAACGAGATTGAACGAGGTATTGGGATACCGACGATCGAATCTCGGGCAAGTAACATATCGATAGACCAAGGGAATAGCGTACGGGGTTGATTGAATCCTCGACATCGTGGTTCATCCGATGAGATCATCGTGGAGCATGTGGGAGCCAACATGGGTATCCAGATCCCGCTGTTGGTTATTGACCGGAGAGTCGTCTCGGTCATGTCTGCTTGTCTCCCGAACCCATAGGGTCTACACACTTAAGGTTCAGTTACGCTAGGGTTGTAGGGATATGTATATGCAGTAACCCAAATGTTGTTCGGAGTCCCGGATGAGATCCCGGACGTCACGAGGAGTTCCAGAATGGTCCGGAGGTAAAGATTTATATATGGGAAGTCCTGTTTCGGGCATCGGGACAAGTTTCGGGGTTATCGGTATTGTACCGGGACCACCGGAAGGTCCCGGGGGTCCACCGGGTGGGTCCACCTGTCCCGGGGGGGCACATGGGCTGTAAGGGGGTGCGCCTTGGCCTAATGGGCCAAGGGCACCAGCCCCACATAGGCCCATGCGCCTAGGGTTAAGAGGGGGAAGAGTCCTAGGAGGGTAAGGCACCTCCTAGGTGCCTTGGGGGGAGGGAAAACCCCCTTTGGCCGCCGCACCCCCTAGGAGATTGGATCTCCTAGGGCCGGCCACCCCCCTTGGCACCCCTATATATAGTGGGGGAGAGGAGGGACTTCATACCTGAACGCCCTGGCCTTTGGTTGCCTCCTTCTCCCTTCCCAACACCTCCTCCACCTCCATAGTACTTAGCGAAGCTCTGCCGGAGTACTGCAGCTCCATCAACACCACGCCATCGTGCTGCTGCTGGTGCCATCTCCCTCAACCTCTCCTGCCCCCTTGCTGGATCAAGAAGGAGGAGACGTGGCTGTTCCGTACGTGTGTTGAACGCGGAGGTGCCGTCCGTTCGGTGCTAGGATCTCCGGTGATTTGGATCACGTCGTGTTCGACTACATCATCCCCGTTCTTTGAACGCTTCCGCTCGCGATCTACAAGGTATGTAGATGCATCTAATCACTCGTTGCTAGATGAACTCCTAGATGATCTTGGTGAAACGAGTAGGAAAATTTTTGTTTTCTGCAACGTTCCCCAACATATAGTCATTCACTTTAATTCCAACACTCCCTTTTTGCGTGAAAGATTCTACTTGGCGTCGCCAAGCTTCATCAAAACCCTTCATGCACAAGGCCTGTTGAAGGAAAAGCCATTTGACTTTATCGTACGCTTTCTCGAAATCCACCTTGAAAACAACTCCATCTAGTTTTTTCGTGTGAATCTCATGGAGCGTTTCATGAAGGACCACAACCCCTTCGACGATGTTCCTGTCCGGCATGAAAGCAGTTTGGGTAGGCTGCACCACAGCATGCGCAATCTGTGAGAGCCTATTAGTCCCGACCTAGGTAAATTTTTTGAAACTAACATTAAGAAGACAGATGGACTTGAATTTCTCAATTCTCACAGCCTCTATTTTCTTAGGAAGCAGGGTTATCGTTCCAAAATTCATTTGAAAAAGCTAAAGTTGTCCAGAGAATAAATCATCAAACAACGGCAACAGGTCCCCTTTAATAATATGCCAGCACTTCTTATAAAACTCAGCCGGGAATCCATCCGGGCCAGGAGCCTTATTATTTTTCATCTGCGAAATGGCCTCAAACACCTCTTTCTCAGAAAAAGGAGCAGCTAAAATATCATTCTCAACAGCTGTAAGTTGAGGAACATCCTCAATCCTAGACTCATCCAGAGAAGCACTGGTCTGGAGGCCCAAACAACTGCTTGTAATACTCAGTTATGTATAATTTTTGGTTCTTCTGACCTAGAATCGTTCCTTCATCTTGCTCAAGCGGAAAGATCCTCTTCTTTCTGTGTTTGTCATTAGCGATCACTAGTGCAGAACTGGCCTTTAGTGCCAGTTTGTAACGGCCTTTAATGCCGGTTCGCCAACCGGCACTAAAGAGTGGGGACTAAAGCCCCCCCTTTAGTACCGGTTCGTCACGAACCGGCGCTAAAGTGACACCACATGGCACGAGCCAGGCCTGTGTGCGCGTAGGGCTTTAGTACCGGTTGGTAACACCAACCGGTACTAATGTTTGGGGGGGGGTTGGCTTTATTTTCCATTCAATTTTTTTTTGTTTGCTGGTATTTCACGATACTACAAATTGTACACGTTATGCATATATATAAATAGATTTCTCATACGTACAACCGCATATATATTTATATATATATATATATATATATATATCATCGAATGTCTCACAACCAACACCATTAATTATTCACACATACACATGTATATACATATACAATTTCTCCTACATATGTTGCCTTTGTTGCCTCCGGAGCACGATGACAAGTGGTTCATGTGGGCGGTAGCGGGTAATAGTATTCTCCTTTGGAACCTATGACCTGATCGAGCAAAAATCCGGCTATTTCCTCTTAAAGTGCTAGTATGCGGTTCGATGGTAGGAGCTTATCTCGCACCTCTCTGAACTGTTAAGAAGGAGATTAATATTCATGTGTGTTAGTTGTGTGACTAGATATCGATAATGGTGTGCATAGTATTCTGACAAACGTACCCAGTCCTGTCTATCAGATCTGCTCCTTTCGCACGTCATCATGCGAATGTTCTCGCAAACGTAGAATGCACACAGATTATTCCCCGGCGCCTGCTTCAGGGCCTTTACGAGAATGGAATTGAATCAGATAATGATTAATCAAGCATGATAATTAATTAATGATATTGAAACAAGAATTAAAGAGATGGTAGCAAGCTAGTACTACTTAATTACTTACCTTTGGTCGATGCCAAAACAACTTTTTTGCCCACTTGCCTGGAGTCACCTTGATGAACTTTACCCATGCCCTACCCACCGACAAAGAAAATCAATAAAGGGTTATTAAATAGTTCATATCAAGAAATGACGAACTAATAATAGGCCGAGATATAGTTAATAATGATTGAAATTACCTGTTGACAATCCCCTTCACGATGGTGAAGTCTTTATCTGCTTTAGTTAGTGAGTCGAGTAATTCAACTTTTCCTTCGTCAACTTTAATGTCTAACAAGACCCAGTGCCAACTGCATGCGCACACGTTTGCATGTCTTAATTAAGCAGGCATGTGCATAAAATTAATCAACTACCGTAAACCGTATACACTTAATTATTAACATCTAGCTAGCTAGTAAGCAAAAAACAGAATTTGTAGTACAAGACAGTGTGACTCACGGAAAGTTGTAAGGAAGTAGTATATCTTCATTGGTATTGAGGCGCTTCAAGAACTCTAGCGTGCTTTCCTCTACACCATCTAGATAATATTCAATCTGCCATGTGTCCTCATTAATGGTATTTGGGTCAATGAACCCAATGCCATAGCGTCTAGATTTTTTCATTTCATACATCTTCATCCTGCATATAAATACACAGAAAAAGAATATAGTGAGGATAATTACATGTAATGATTTATCAAAATTATCACTACATAACTAGCTTAAGACTTAAATTACAGAAAGAAATCACTTACAGACAATAGCAACTGACGATAGACTTGTCGAGTGCGTCTTGATTGAATAACTAAAATAGTTCTCGATACTCAATGGCCAGACCTTTCTCATGGTAATAATGCTCATGCTTGACATTCACCATGAAGGACTCTCGACTGGAAATCTTGGTAATGTTCATGTACCATTGATGCAATTCATACATTCTCGTTGGGAGGTCCTTGACCTTGTCTGGATGGACCAAAGGTTGGCCCCGGACATATTTCCATGCTATTTCCGATTCTCTAAGCGGAGACATGGGCTCGATTTTGAGGAGTTGTCCAACAGAGATATTGAGCATTTCAGCCTGCATTATATGATCCTCCGTTATTACCGCATCGCCATGCTGGGGAACGCTAACGTTTTGTCCACAATAATATTTGGCGCGCGTACTCCTCTCATGTGTTGTTGGCACAACAAGCGGGGGGATCGCTTGCACCGCCTGCTCTCCCAACTGGGGAATGGTTTTCCCGCATTTTTTCCCAGCTGCTTGTTGGCTCGAGCTCAAGCTCGCTTCCGTCTTTAGCCGTTCTCGATGTGGTTTCCTGATTTGGCGCTCATAGTCCGAGTCAACAGGCTTGGGAGATGGTTCTCTAGCCATATGAATGAAGTGGTCAATTACTTTCTCAGGCACTTTCTCCTTTGGCGGCGGTGCCGGTTTCGGTCCAAAATGGGCGTCCACTTGGGCTTACACTATGGCTGCGTTTTGCTCCTTAGTCATGTCGTAAGGCCTCTGAGGAAGAGGAGCGAGGGTTGGACCATATTTATATCGCTTGTCTCCACCTGTACTTCCTGAACTACCTCGACTCGTACCGCTATGCACCATAGTTGCGGCATGTCTCTTCTGCGATTGCTGAGACGGCGGAGATGGCTTACGTGGCTGAGTTGGACCAGGAGAAGTGGCCTGATGATGTGCCGGACTTGAAGCAGGAGGTGTGGCCTGACACGGTGCCGGACTTGAAACCAGAGAAGTGGCATGACGTTGTGCCGGACTTGAAACCGGAGGAGTCAGCTCACGCGTTCGTGGACTTGGAGGAGCGGGAGTCTGCTGACTCGATGGCGGACTTCGAGGAGTCGGCAGACGACGCGGTGTCGGTGGACTTCGAAAGATGATGCAATCCTTTCTCCATAGGATGATACGATGTATGGCCTCTCCCAGTGTGCGCTCGTCTTCACCTCCACGAATGTCAAGCTGTAGCCCCGAATATGGGTCCACCACTTCATCAACCATGACACGAGCATAGCTGAGGAAGTCCCGGATTAGGGGGTGTCCGGATAGCCGGACTACCATCATCGGCCAAACTATCATCGGCCGGACTATCATCATCATCGACCGGACTCCAAGACTATGAAGATACAAGATTGAAGACTTCGTCCCGTGTCCGGATGGGACTTTCCTTGGCGTGGAAGGCAAGCTTGGCGATACGGATACGTAGATCTCCTACTATTGTAACCGACTCTATGTAACCCTAGCCCTCTCTGGTGTCTATATAAACCAGATGGCTCTAGTCCGTAGGACACAACAACAACCATTACAATCATACCATAGGCTAGCTTCTAGGGTTTAGCCTCCTTGATCTCGTGGTAGATCCACTCTTGTAAACATCCACAATATCAATATCAATCGAGCAGGACGTAGGGTTTTACCTCCATCAAGAGGGCCCGAACCTGGGTAAAACATCGTGTCCCTTGTCTCCTGTTACCATCCGCCTAGACGCACAGTTCGGGACCCCCTACCCGAGATCCGCCGGTTTTGACACCGACATTGGTGGTTTCATTGAGAGTTCCTCTGTGCCGTCACCGATAGGAAGGATGCCTCTTCCCGTCTTCAAGGACGGCATCTTCGCCGATGGAGCCTTGGCCGCCGGCCAAACTATCCGACTAGGAGGTTTTCTTATGACCGCCTGTCCGGCCACCGCTTCAACGATCACCTCTTGTGTCATCGAGAGCAATCTTCACGTCAACTCGGAATTTGCCGAGCAGTTAGATCCAGCAGAGCTCTCGTCTGTAAACGAACTCTTGGATCGGATCGCCGCCCTGGGAGTCGCTACAGACTACAATCGGATCGGGCTTAAAACCGATCCGAGAGAGATTAACTCTCCCCAGGTTACCCACCACGTCACGGTGGTAGAGGAACATCGCGACGATCCTTCTCCCATATTGAAAACTAGTCGTGTCCGGGCTACCGAACCCTCCATGCCAGATTCCCGCGGAGGTACGGATTCCGATCAAGCACTGAACATAAAGTCAGGCATCGGACCGGACTCGTTGGACAACGTTCCACTTTCCAAGCTTCCAAATTCGGAAACTTCTCGGCCCTTGAGCCTTGAGATGGGCAGGGTCCCGGACTCAATTAGGCCCGCCCGTCCAGATATATGTGATCTATCTCTAATCCGGCAAGAGCCAGCCGAAACAGTACATCATTACTGGGCCAGATTCCTCTTGGTCATGGACCGGATAAAGGACTGCCGAGAGGAAAACGCAATCTCGATCTTTTGCAACAATTGCACGGACAGGGGAATCTTGAACGCCGTCAGCCATCGTGAAATCACGCGTTTCGCTGACTTGGCATCCATAGTGCAAAAGTATTGTGCCATAGAAAGTTTCCGAAAAACCGAAGATAGGTTTTGGGATAATCCGGCCCCGAACATAGCCCCAGTCCGCAACAAAAGGGTGCATTACACTCAGGCACCAAGTACAAGAACCAGAAAACAGAAGCCCCTTAAAGGGAACGGAACCGTACTGGAGGGATGGCTCAGCAAACCCTGTACAATTCACAGTACCAAGGGCGCCACCCCAACACATAGCCTTCATGCATGTTGGATATTACGGCAGGTGGCCAAAAGTGGCGAGGAGCTTCTAGCCCCGCGAAACCACAGCAACAATACCAGTACGGTATCAACCGTCTTCAAGACTTTCGCATCAAATAATATGCGGAAACGAACGATCCACAGTCTTGCCGAAGTCTACCAAGTAGCAACAACAAATCCTTGGAGCGACGCGGCCATCACCTTCAACGCCAGCGATGAACCTAAATTCCGAACAGCCCGAGCACCAGCCGCATTGGTCCTCAGTCCAATAGTGGACAGCTTTCGACTTACCAAGGTACTCATGGATGGCGGCAGCGGATTGAACCTCATTTACGAGGAAACTCTTCAAAAAATGGAAATAGACTGGAGCAACATTGAGCGAAGCAGCACAACCTTCAGAGGAATAATCCCTAGCCGGGAAGCACGCTGCACCGGAAAAATCACACTCGATGTGGTGTTCGGCTCGCCGGACAATTACAGGTCCGAAGAAATCACGTTCCAAGTGGCCTCGCTCAGCAGTGGATACCACGCTATATTAGGACGAGAGGCGTTCACGATTTTCCAAGCCGTACCCCATTACGGGTACATGAAGCTCAAAATGCCTGGGCCCGGCGGGATAATCACTCTCGTTAGTGATCCGGACATAGCACTCCGCTCCGAAAACAAAACAGCCGCATTAGCCCTGGAGGCACTATCCGAAGCCCTAGCGGCAGAGGAACTCACCGCGCTGCGCGCTGCGGTGCACAGAGACGACGTGATACTCGATAAGAGATCCAAGTCCACCTCCTTTAAACCAGCGGACGAAATTATAAAATTCCAGGTCCACCCAACGGATCCGACAAAGATGGCCTCCATCGGGGCACAGTTGAACCCTGATGTAGACGCCGCGCTGCGAGAATTCCTTCAGGAAAATTGGGACATTTTCGCCTGACATCCTTAAGATATGCCAAGAATCCCTCGCAGGCTGGCAGAGCATAGCCTAAACTTCCTAAAAGGGTTCAAACCAGTCAAACAGGCTCTTCGACGATTTTCCGAACCCAAAAGACAGGCAATGGGAGAAGAACTAGCCAAACTATTGGAAGCCGGATTCATCAGAGATATCAAACATCCGGATTGGCTAGCAAACCTGGTAATGGTACCAAAGAAGGACAGATCCTGGCGCCTATGTGTCGATTTCAAAGACCTAAATAAAGCCTGCCCAAAGGATCCCTTCGCCCTCCCCCGCATCGACCAAATCATCGATGCCACTGCAGGGCACGATTCATTGTGCTTCCTGGACGCATACTCCGGCTATCATCAAATCAAGATGGCAGAAGCGGATCAAGCCGCAACGGCGTTCATTACTCCATATGGACCATTCTGCTTCAACACGATGCCCTTTGGACTTAAAAACGTCGGCGCAACATATCAGCGCATGATTCAGACATGTCTGGCTACCCAGATCGGCAAAACAGTAGAGGCATACGTAGACGACGTAGTCGTCAAAACCAAACACGTCGAAACTCTAGTAGACGACTTGAGGGTCACATTCGACAACCTCCGAGCATATTACATCAAGCTTAATCCGGAAAAATGCGTTTTCGGCGTACCAGCCGGAAAGCTCTTGGGCTTCATTGTATCCGGTAGAGGAATTGAAGCAAATGCGGCCAAGATCCGAGCCCTATCGCAGTTGGATATTCCAAAAAACCTCAAACAGATCCAGAAATTGACTGGATGCATGGCGGCTCTCAGCCGCTTTATCTCCCGCCTAGGAGAAAAGGCATTGCCCCTCTATCGCCTCCTCAGGCACACCGAACACTTCGAGTGGACGGATGCTGCCACTGCCGGACTCGAAGAAATAAAGGCCATATTGGAAACGAATCCGGTCCTGACTGCGCCCAATCTGGGCGAACCTATGTTGTTATACATCGTGGCAACACATCAAGTAGTAAGCGCGGTGCTCGTCATAGAACGAGAGACAGAAGGGCATAAATTCCCTCTTCAAAAACCAATGTACTACGTATCCACTGTTTTAACCCCCTGCAAGTCCCGTTACCCGCACTATCAAAAGATAGCGTATGCGGTGTTCATGGCATCCCGGAAGCTCCGACACTACTTTCAAGAGTGTTCGATAACAGTGGCCTCCGAAGTGCCCCTAAATGACATTATAAATAACCGCGACGCAACGGGCAGGATTGCAAAATGGTCCATTGAGCTCCTACCATTCGACATAACTTACAAACCCCGGCGAGCTATAAAGTCGCAAGTTTTTGCTGACTTTGTCGCTGAGTGGACTGAAGCCGAACTCCCTAAAGAGTATGGCGCATACTCCAATTGGATTATGCATTTCGACGGCTCCAAAATGTGGGCCGGATTGGGGGCTGGCATCGTACTAACGTCCCCAACCGGGGACAGAGTCCAATACGTACTCCAGATAATGTACACGAACTCCAACAACGCAGCCGAATACGAGGCCCTCTTACATGGCCTCCGGATGGCAATCTCCATGGGCATCCAACGCCTAGAGGTGCGCGGAGACTCAACCTTGCAATATCCCAAGTAAATGGAGACTTTGACGCCAAGGACCCAAAAATGGCAGCCTATCGCAACGCCATCCTTAAAATGTCAGCTCGGTTCGAAGGACTTGAATTCCACCACGTAGCCAGAGATAATAACCAAGCGGCCGACGTATTGGCACGCATCGGCGCAAAACGTGACGCTGTCCCTCCAAATATCTTCCTGGAACGGCTGTTCAAGCCATCCGTACTATGGGAAGAGGAGTCCGGAAATAACAAACCGGAGGCAGCCGCAGAACAATCTGACATAACCGGCGATCCAGCCGACGAAACAACACCCTCAGCTCACGACATAATGGCAGTAATCGCCCCATGGATAGAGTCGTTGCTAGCCTACTTGCTTAGGCAGGAACTCCCCGAAGACCATAATGAGGCCCGCTGCATAGTCCGGCGATCTAAAGCCTACAAGGTCCATGAGGGAGAACTCTATAAGAAAAGCACAACCGGAGTCCTTCAAAGGTTTATCTCCGAAGAGGAAGGGCGAGACCTTCTGGCTGAAATTCACGCCGGACTAGGCGGACACCACGCCGCAGCCCGGGCCCTTGTAGGAAAGGCATTCCGTACTGGATTTTATTGACTGACGGCCCGGGCAGATGCTCAGGACTTAGTCCGAAGATGCGTCGGTTGTCAGCTCTTTGCTAATCAGAGCCACATGCCACCCACCGCCCTCAAAACTATACCCATTACCTGGCCGTTCGCGGTCTGGGGGCTTGACATGGTTGGACCACTTAAAGGGGGAACCCACAAGCAAAGGTACCTATTGGTCATGATGGATAAATTCACCAAATGGATAGAGGCCAAGCCAGTTAAAACGGCAGAGTCCAGACCAGTGATAGACTTTATATCTGGGGTAGTACACCGTTATGGTGTCCCCCACAGCATCATCACCGATAACGGCACGAACTTCACGGCCGATGAGGTTAAATCATGGTGCAAAAATAGGGGCATCAAGCTCGATTACGCTTCAGTCTATCATCCTCAAACCAACGGTCAAGTGGAACGAGCAAATGGTCTAATAATGAGCGGCATCAAACCCAGACTAGTGCGGTCCCTTACGAAATCTGACACGCACTGGGTAGAGGAGCTCGACTCCGTACTCTGGGGGCTGCGGACAACGCCTAACCGTACTACCGGATTCACACCATTTTTTATGGTATACGGCGCAGAAGCAGTTTTGCCCTGCGACATAATTCATGACTCACCTCGAGTGCGCATGTACGAAGAAAGAGAAGCCGAGTTGGATCGGCAGGACAGCTTGGACGCATTGAAGGAAGAACGCGACGTCGCCAAGGCTCGTTCCGCATTTTATCAGCAGCAGGCTCGAAGATACCAAAGCAGAGAAGTACGGGCCAAGACTTACAACGTTGGCGAACTGGTTCTATGCCTGCCGGACAAGAAAAAGGACAAGCTCAAGCCCAAATGGGAAGGCCCCTTCATCATCGATAAAGTCTTGACCGGCGGAGATCCTGAGACAGTTGGGTATTCTTCTCGGTAAGATCCTACGTTTCATATGATCCTTAAATCAGTTAATTTAACTACTTTAAGTCTCGGGGGCTACTGGCATATACAACTATTAAATTCTCTTACCCGTATGTCTTTTACATACTTCTCCGTGGCTCTGGTAAAACCATCTTGAGCAGCACGAAGGTGCGCGTCCCCCGCGTTAAAGGCATTCAACGCCTCGGGGGAGAAGCACGCGTCACGAAATACTGTCCGGCGGCGCCTGTGATTCATGGCACTCTCCACCTCAGACTTGGTGGCGGACAGTCTGTCGGCATCCTCCGTCGGAGGAACGTCCGGCTCGCGCCTTGCGCACGCCTCCCCCTCCAGACCAGGTGCTGGAGCCTGGCTGGTAGAGGTTGGATTGGCAACCTCCATGCCCACTGTCCGGCGGGCGCTTTTTTCCCTACAAAAGTCATGAGCACTCAAACGCTTCCTAGGAACGTTGCTCTAAATAATGAATTGTGAGCTACACCTTTGCGGCGACGTTTCAGTCCGCGCCGCGCTCCTCTTCCGCCTACTGGTCTGGACTGGCCTTGGTTGGTCAGCCACCGCGGGCTCGGCTTCTCGCCCCAGGGGCGCCTCCTGCACGTCACCATCATATACGGTGGTCAAAAATAAGCAAGGAAGGAATGACGGTGTCAGGACTTCGGTCGCAATCACCTGGGAAGCCGGATATAGTCCGGGATAGTCGGCCGTGATGGCGACTAAGGCATTGTCCATGCTGAGCTGGTGGAACACTCCGTCGATTAGCTCCACCTTTATGTCCGGATCCTCTTCGGAGGCCGGATCCCGGGATCTCTCTGGATCCTCGGGTTGCGTAGCTGGACTTAGCATGTCCTCCACGATCCGGCGCAGTTCCTGCGTCGAAAGAAGAACACAATATAAGAAACTTAAGTTTCAAAAAAGTATGGGTCGGGCACGCAGAGTGTTCGCTTACCCAAGGCCGGGGATTATTCATGGAGAACCCATTTAACGGGTTCATCCGAAGGAAATCCTCCTTCTCCCCCTTATACAGGCCGGACAGGATCGTCACCAGGTCTTCGACCGAATCCGGCCCTTTACGGCCATGACGGGTGGCATCGTCCTTCCCGTTGAAATCCCACATGGGGTGGCCCCTGTATTGTAGTGGCTGCACCCCCCGCATAATGCATGTTTCCATGACTCCAATCATGGTCAACCCGGAATGGGCCAGTAACCTTATTCGGCCCATCAAATAATGGACGCTCTTGTCTTCCTCTAGTTGGGGGCTTCGCGGACGCCAACTAAGGCGTTTCTTCAGAGGAGCATTGCTAAACTCCGGGAGGCCGATCCGAATAGGGTCCGGTAGCGGAGCGTCTTCTATATAAAACCATCCTGAAGGCCAGTCTTCGGACGCCTTCTTAGGGGTTCCGGATGGATATCCGGTCCCGGCAATACGCCATATTTCGGCGCCGCCCACTTGATATATGGACCCCTCGTGAGAGCGGGGTACAAGGCAGAACAACCTCTTCCACAGCGCGAAATGGGGCTCGACGCCCAGGAATAGCTCGCAAAGAGCTACGTAACCCGCAATGTGCAGGATTGAGGCGGGCGTGAGGTGATGAAGCTGGAGTCCGTAGAACTCCAGGAGCCCACGGATGAATGGATGTACAGGAAATCCGAGCCCCCTTATCAGATAGGGGACGAAGCATACCCGCTCCCCTTTGTTGGGACTTGGGGTAACCTCCGCTTGCTTCCCACCTTTGTAGGTGGCCAGCCCGGCTCGAACCGGAACCATAAAGGCCGGAGGGAGATATCCCCCCGCTTGGAGATTCACCAGCTCGTTGTGCGGAACAGAGCATCTCCTCCAATCTCCTGACAAAGGGCTGGGAGCGCGAGAAGAGGAGCCGCGTTGACGGTCCATGATGGAATGGATTCTTGGTCGAAAGCGCTCCGATGAGTATTTGCGGGAGGAAGATGGCGATTTGGATCTGGATTCTTGCCTCCCTTATAGGCAGATTATTCGCACAACTAGGGGGTAAAACATAAAAGACACCCTGGCTTTTCGCATTCGCGCGACGTGTGGAGGAAGGCCATTATTGGGCGTGGAAGCCAAGACGCGCAACATTGATGAGGAAGCCAGACACTGTTCGGCAGGTACGTAGAACTTGAAGGAGAACCCGCCTTGCAACGCCGAAGACTACACACACGCTGGACTTATCGTCATTGAAGCCTGGTTCGGGGGCTACTGAGGGAGTCCCGGATTAGGGGGTGTCCGGATAGCCGGACTACCATCATCGGCCGAACTATCATCGGCCGGACTATCATCATCATCGACCGGACTCCAAGACTATGAAGATACAAGATTGAAGACTTCGTCCCGTGTCCGGATGGGACTTTCCTTGGCGTGGAAGACAAGCTTGGCGATACGGATACGTAGATCTCCTACTATTGTAACCGACTCTATGTAACCCTAGCCCTCTCCGGTGTCTATATAAACCGGATGGCTCTAGTCCGTAGGACACAACAACAACCATTACAATCATACCATAGGCTAGCTTTTAGGGTTTAGCCTCCTTGATCTCGTGGTAGATCCACTCTTGTAAACATCCATAATATCAATATCAATCGAGCAGGACGTAGGGTTTTACCTCCATCAAGAGGGCCCGAACCTGGGTAAACATCGTGTCCCTTGTCTCCTGTTACCATCCGCCTAGACGCACAGTTCGGGACCCCCTACCCGAGATCCGCCGGTTTTGACACCGACAATAGCCCTATGGAATCGGGATACAATTCTGGGGTAGCTGGAAAAGCAACGCCGTCCGCCACCTTCATGGATATGTTCTTCATTTTGGAATGTAGCTCACAGTTAGTGTTCTCTATGATGTCATCCACAGGGTATGTATCCAGCAGTGTGTCGCCCGGGGCAGAACCAACGCTGCTTCTCGGCATGGATGGGACGGTGCTATCCAATGCTGGACGATCATACGCTTGCTGCTGCTGCTGGTGGTGAGACCCCTTTTCCTGGCTAAGTGAGTCGATCTGTTGTTGCTGCTGCTGCTGGAATTTGAGTGTCAGGTCCGCGTGCCTTGCTTCTAGGCCTTGAAGGCGTTCTGCGTCCTGCTTCCTATGCTCCTCCTCCAGCTTCCTTTTCTTCTCCTCCTCCATCTTCCTTCTTGCACGGGTCCTGTAGTCCTCGTTCCATTCTGAAAAGCCCTCATACCAGGGAATAACGCCCTTGCCTCGTGTTCTTCCCGGGTGTTCAGGATTTCCCAGGGTGCGCGTAAGCTCGTCGTTCTCTCTGTTGGGCGTGAACACCCCCCTTCGAGCTTCTTCTATTGCGTCAATTATCTTTTGTTCGGCTCCTTTTAGATTTGCCTTCCGCGAAACTTCGCATGTCTTCGGGTCCAACGCCCCCCATGCGCATAGAACCAAGTTCTGCACCTGGGGGCCAATTCCTAGTAACCGGAGTGACCCCTGCATCCTCCATCTCTTGCTCATACTTATCCCACTTAGGCAATCCCACCGCGTAGCCACCTGGACCCAGCCTATGGAACTGCATCTTTTTTGCGGCATTTGCCTTGTTTTTTATCGACCTGTTCCTTGAAGGTCATGAAATCGTTCCAGTGTTCTCTTTGCTTCTTCAGTGTTCCCGTGAAACCTGGACCCACCCATTCCTTGAAGGTCACGAAATCGTCCCAGTGTTCTCTTTGCTTCTCCAGTGTTCCCGTGAAATCTGGAGTCTTCCTTTCATTAGCGAGGTAGTTGGCCCATACAGTTTTCTTGTGGGTGTTGAATGCAATTGCCATCTTCTTAAGAGCAGCGGCCTTGACTTTCTCCACATCTGCTTCACTGAAATGATCTGCTAGGGTGAAATGTTCCATCAGAGATTTCAAAAGGTCTTTTTTGGCTCTGTCGTCGACCCAAGTAACACCTGGACGTTTAGTCTTTGGCTCTTTCCATTCTTGAATGGAGATCGTGAGTTTGTCCTTCACAAGAACTCCGCACTGACGAGTCCACTTGTCCGCAACGTTCTTAGGCGTGAGGGGTTCGCCACTAAGTTTGGTGGATTCGATGTGGTACTTTACATCATCCTTCAACAATCTGCCCGGGCCTCGCTTTGTCTTGCTGTCTGTAGAAGCAGATTTGCTCGATCCAGAGGGCTGAAAGAAGAAAGATCGAGTCGTTAATATATCTTCAATAAAAAAAACATGTGATGATCACCATGATGCATGCTTATATAAATATATACCTTGCTGGTAGTCTTTGTTATTTGAAGATCAGCATTGTCTGTGTCATCACAAATATTGTCTGTGTCATCATAATCATAATCATAGTTCATGACTTCATCAGCTCGGTGGTCGAGATCGAATATCTTTTCATCACCCTCTCCTGTATTGTTCAGATATTGGGAGCCGTCGTCTGCTTCATTCAGATCATCTAGCCTGTGAGGGCTGCGTATGATGTCGAACAATTCCTCTTCTCTCTCTCTGCCGGTATTGTCCGCCATAGCTTTTACTTTACTAATACAGAAGAAATATAAAATAATTTAGTATTCAAATTACAATGCATGGATGCAATCAATAAGGAAAAACTGAATCATATAGTACATAATATATATGCATCGTCTCGATTAATATATAATCTCAAATACATCATCGTCTCGAATAATATATATAATCTCGAATACATCGTCTCGAATATTATATATCGAATACATCACTGGCTAGGTACCTAATAAAGATCGAGTGGTTATTTGATGCCAAAACCATGACATGGCTAGTTCCTACATGGACATCATTATATATTGGTCGTGCTAATTCCTGTAACTGTAACACAAGGAGGAGTGCCACACAATACTTTGCATTCAGGGGTGTCGTAAGCATGTACATGAATAATAATCTTCTGTGTGCTTTTGCCTCTCAGTGTAAAGCCAACTGGAAATTAGGTTATTGTGCTTCTTTTGACGATTCTGCTATAATAGTTGGTGTTGTGGATTTAGCCCTCAAGCTTAGTTGTGATTTAAATTTCATGTACCAGTGATAGTTTGATTCCTAGGGCTTGTGTACAGCTGTGAAATTATGCCATGCTTCTGTCTTAGGTACCCCAAAATCTCACTTCCTGATATAGTGTTCTCCTTTTAGTTTTGTATATGATGTTCAATGGTATTTTTAGTTCTGAATGAATCCCCCATGGTATATTTACTTGTAAATTCAAAATAGTAATACTCTCAACTTTTGCAGCCTTGCACAATATGAGGAGTATGGCGCCCTCGACACCAATCAGGGTGCCACTGACCTTGGCATGGCCGGTGAACATCCGGATGTCGCTCTTCGCCCTTGCCTCCTCCTCTCCTCTCCCCCAGCATGTGGATGACGGCAACTTCCTCCTCCCCTCCTACCGTCTATACGTGGTGAGATTCCAGATTTGAATAGGCACTGCAGTTTGGTTAAGTTTGTATGTACGTGCATAGTTAACATTGGTTCAGGTCTGAAACTGGAGCAAACTGTGTGTATTTCCATTGCACACATCACGATTTGCCCAGTTTCTATGCACGTTTTCATTAGACCTTGACTAAATTTGACGAAACGGACGAGATCAGTAGCACTGCCAACATTAGTATAGGGGTTCAAATAGAAAATCTGGCTTTCAACCTTTTTCTTCAGATTTGAGCATAAAAGTTGATTTTAACAATTCAGCACAAGCCTGCAACATGATGCTCATATATAAGTGTTTTTCTCTATCCATATGCAATTGCGCCATTGCAGAGGAAAAAAGAACTCTATTGAAGGTCGACACTAGGATACTAGACTGATTAAGAATACAATAAAATGGGAAAGATAAATCTTGACACAAGATAACTAGCTTGGCTCTCCTTATCCATGTAGACTTCTTGGCCTGCTTGTGGACAACAACATAGTATATGGAATCATTGTAGATTATCCTCCAACATGTCTATATGTCGATTATCTCATTTCTTCCTATGTAGGCCCCAGATCCGCCACGGGCGTCAATGTCTTCTCCTTGCCCTAGTCATGATGGCGACGGTCACCTAGGGCCTCGACGGAGGTCGCCCATATGGCCTGCTCCATGCCAACCCTCTACAAATCACCCCATGTGGCAGACATATCAAGGGTTTTTGATTTGTCAGAGGAAGCATGAGCGAGGAGATTATCTGCCAGCAACGACTTTGTGGACCCGCTCCCGGAGATCGTCAAGGAAACCCTCGTCTTCCACTGCGCCCTTAGCCCGGTGATGCCCCTTCCTCCCTCTTTCAGAATTCCTCTCTTCCAGCTCTTGATTTTCATAGTAGTAGTTATAGTACAACAACAAGAAGAAAGTACTTCTGGTTGTTGCTACGGATGTAAAAATTAAAAATAGCACTATGTTTTCCATCACCATTTGATAGAGCAAGCATGTAGTAGTAGTTGGTGTAGAAGATGAAAGTAATTGTGGCTGTGGATCTAAAAAAATAAAAATGTTCCATGGGATTCAGGGTGGAAGCACATATTACAGAGATAAAATGCCTCTCTTGTCCCGTCAGTGTGACTCAAGAATCATGATTAAGTCTATCTCTCTGGTATGAGTTTGACGGGTATCCTGAGGAAATGCATATACAACTGCTTGGTGTGTACAACACCTTGTTGAAGACATCAACAAGGTGGTTGAAACTGTTTGTTTGGTCTGTTTTCTGTTTCCAGTCGATGAAGCAAACAATTTGTGTGTTCTTTTTCTTGTTATTTCTGCAACCTCATGTATTAATTTGTTGTAGATGATGGTGAAGATTTATATTTGTTCTTGTTTGTCATAACTGGCATTTATCGGCCTTGCCCACCATCCTGCTATATCACCACCCATATTCTGTGCCCAAGTCCATAGTTCAAAATGGTCTTTCTCTCCTAGCTGACGAGCTTGAAGATCTGTAACTTGTATGAGGTAGGCTGATGAGCACAAGTGCATAGTTCAAATGACCAAACAATGATTACTTGAACAAAATAGTTTTTCGCTCCTAGCTTTCCTGTTTAGTTTCAGTTGGAAATGCATACATATCGTACTCAGTTAATCTATTTCGATTGGAAAAATAATCACTTTGATGTTTGCAAGGATTCTCCAAACTAGTTTGAGGATATGATTTCAAACTTGTCGCGCAAGTCTTAGGGTCCGCTCAGGTGGATCTATGCTGATTGACATATTTTTAACTCTGACTCGGCAGATGAATTTTTGAACAGTTGATTTTATTTCTTTTCTAATTACTTTCCTTGGGTGATGGCTGTGACGATTTGTAAATATTCAAGCTCAACAGACCAAATCACATGTTTTCATCTAGGAGTTGATTTGTATGTCGATTTATCCTGCTGAACCGGGCCATGTGATACCCTATATTTTAAATCTCCGGTTCACTGTTCTCACTCGACTCTTTTTGTGTTTGATTAGTTTGTTTGTTGTGGAGAATGTAGTTGCGATGAGGATAATAAGCTCCCTCTTTTGAAAGCATTGATGACATCGCCGGCAAAATCGAACCAACTAAATATTGCCACAACTCAGCAATTGTATATATCTTCAATGCTATATCTTCAATCCGTTTTGTCTGTTGTTCTTGCCTTCCAATGTGGATGATCTGTTTGGATCATGAGGAGTTATTGATGCATAATCCAACACTTGATCCGAGGGGTAGCATGAGCAGCATGGGTGATGTCAACTTTGCAACTAAATCCTTTATAAATCAGTTTTTTCAATTGTTATTTCTTCTTGATTTCTTCAGTATCATGGGATGAAACCTTGAAACAATGTGAGGATTACACCTTTTCACAGACTGATTGTTTTCATATGAATGAGAAGGCATTTATATTCTGATGCTAGGCATTTTTTCTTCCGACATTCTTTTAGTTTTCTAGTTGCTGGGCAATCTTTTTCTTTATATTAGAGATCTGTAATGCAATTGAAGCACATAATGATTAACTTTACGTTGGAATTACCGTCAGATACCCAATGACGATATTCAGCTCCTCTATAAGTTTTATGTTGTTTATTTTATTCATCTTAGATTATCCAAGTGAGGATTCTTAGACCATATGAGATCTGTAATGCAATTGAAGCACATAATGATTATATTGTTTTCTAGTTGCTGGGCAATCTTTTCCTTTATATTAGAGATCTGTAATGCAATTGAAGCACATAATGATTAACTTTACGTTGGAATTATAGTCAGATACCCAATGACGATATTCACCTCCTCTATAAGTTTTATATTGTTTATTTTATTCATCTTAGATTATCCAAGTGAGGATTCTTAGACCATATGAAGTGCCGTATAACACTGTAAACAACAACCGCTTCTCTCAACTGCAAGTGTCCTCCTTCGACCATAACCTTTGTGGTTTGGTTTGGGCTAAAATCTCCTTTTGCACCTGGTTTTGTTCAGCTGTGTGCATGTATTTAACCGGGTCTGTGAGGGGTTATTTTATATTTTTTGCATTGCATGTTGATAGGAACCTGACATAGTATTTTGGTCGGTTTATAGAGCTGGTTATTGTGATTACATCTTTGTTAACTAGTAGCTGACCAGTTGTAGTCGATATGATTTGATCAATTGGGGATGTGTTATGATGATGATGATAAATTTAAGGCTTGTTTGTCAAAACATTTGCAGATGCCGCTTAAAATCTTTCGCCCAGCCAGGCTTGAGAGGTAATGCTACTAATTTCTTCCTTGGATGTTTGAGCCTTATTAATATCCCCATATTTTGTTGTCCTCACTATGGTGATGACTCGTTTGCTATAATCATGATTGTTTGTTATTCTGCAATTGAACTTTGGATATTTGATCAACTAATCTGTATTAGCTTTGCTTTCTATGTACATACTTTTTTGGCACCATACTAAGCCACGTATGTTCTGAACTGCAGGTGTTCCCAACTTGATATATATGGAGCTAGTGTTGTTGGGTTTTCTTCTGTTCGCTAAATGTTGTTGGCTTTGGAATGATCATTTTCTCCTATAGCATTTTTTCTGTCGGCTAAAAGGTGTTGGCTTTGGAATGATCATTTTCTCCTGTAGCTCCACTTTAGAGTGAAATTATGTTGCTTTTCTGTAGGGTTTGGTTCTGCATTCATGTGGCCTAGTGGTGGTCTACACAGTCACAATCTTTGTAGTATTGTTATACGGTCAATCTGTCTTATGGTGGATGTCTTCCGGCCACTAGTCTTTTTCTGCTAGTATGGTTTTTGTGATGTAGTCCCTATTGTTTACTTATGTAATTTGTGATGACCTGTTTTGGTTCCACATTGATTATTATAAGCTGTTGGATGATGCCTAATGTATTTAGGTTGCTCCTCGAGCCCATATTATGCTCATGTCATTTTAGACCCGTTAATCATGCTACAGTGATTATTAGTGTATAGGGTTTAGCGTTTTTTTATTCTTCCTTGGCATGATACTATCTATATCTAGTCATATTATTGATAATAGATTTATCATGTGTGCTCTTGGTGGAAGAAAGGCTCAATTTTCCTGTAGCATAGCTATTTGTTGATTGATCTCAAATATTGTTATGCTATCATTTCGTGTTGTGTCCATTCAAGAGAAACCTGACTTTGTTGTTACAGGCCGAGGGAGCTTGATAAGCTCAAAGGACACCTGGAGCCGGTTTGTCAAGCAGAAGGCCCTCGACATCGAGACCATCCGGTAGTCTGTACATGGTGTGATGTTCTGGGATCCCATGACTTTCTCCTCAGCTACTACTACTTAGGCTAGTCCCTGGTCTCTCCTTCCAACTCCGTTTTCTCTAGTCATACCATGGTCTATTCCAGCCATCGAGTTGATGATCTAGTGGTCGCGGTCTGTCCTATGGTGCTATGCTATTAGTGTCAACATGTTCGGTCTTAGTGACTTGCTTTGTGCTAATGATGATGCTTCTTTCTTGCAAATGATGTATAAGTCCCTTTACGTATATTTGATGATCTTGGATGGACATGAAAACACTTGCTCATAGATTTTAGGTCCATGTTACAACTGTCAAGAACATGATACCACACTTGGTTTTATCTCCGGGTTTCTAAAGTTCGATGAAGAACTGTCGCACTGGAAGTTACTTGTTTGCTTCTAGTTGCTACTGTCTAGTAGATGATGAGGGGTTTTATGTTCCCTAACATAGCTACTATGTTTAGTTTTGTTTCGGTCACTATTATGATTGCTTAAGCATCATCCTCTTCTCTTTTCTTTTCAGAAAATTTAGCTTATTCTTTGAGGTCATCTACTCTCCT
>NC_041391.1:721396104-721398716 GCF_002162155.2 Triticum dicoccoides | reverse complement strand
CACACACATAAACTGAGATGGTCTGCCAACTTTTGAATGTTGATTTACTGTTTAGATCTCTAGTGATGGTCTTCCAGCCACCACAATCAAGTGAGCTTGTTGTTTTTTTGTCCCTATGAGTTGTATGGATTGATTATTCTAAAATCTTCAAGGATTTTGGGCAGCACAGAGGGCTTTGTTGGATTCGAAATAAGAAAATCAAGTCCTCTGACTAAATAAAATGTTGACTCTCAAGAAAGGAGCAAAATTGTATATTTTGGTCTTTGTTGGTTATCTTTGTCACCTAGATGAATGGAATGGGAATTGCCGCACCTGCTAAATCTAACTTGTATTGCATTAGCTCCATTGAATAAGTGCCTTATTGAACTAAGCACATCAGGAGCTTGCTCTTGTCTTGGTGCTATTTTTGGTACCGCTATTGTGTCGTGTTTATTTGGTTATGGTCAACATTGATGAACAGTTCACCTATAGTGTGAAACTAGTTTGGGTCCCGAACACTAGTTTTTCCTTTAGCATTTTTGGTTTAAGAAGTACCAGATTGATTAGTTGTAGTTTTTATGGTACTTTATTTAACACATTAAATTAGCTCACTGGATTAAGGGCCTAACAAAGCTAAGGAGAGGATTTTTAGTTTGCTGAGGAGCTTGCACCTGTCTTGGTGCTATTTTTTTGGTACTTCCACCATCGATGAACTAGGGTCCATTTGCAGTTTGGAACTAGTTTGGCTGAAGAACACTGATACATGTAGTAATTTTGGTTGAGAAAGCACCAACATGATAGAGTAGTGGAGTTATAATTCTCGAGTGACACACTATGACAATGTGACTCCATTATGGATTTTTTTGCTGAATCCATTATACCAATGCCACTTCACTCTTCACTGTTTGATATCTAACCATCTATTTATGTTGATGTCCTTCGTAGCGGAAATTACCTAGAAGCATCCTTTTAGCACATAACGGCATGGCAAAATAAATTTCTTTGTGTGCAATCAACCATACATGTACTGAGAATGATGAGCATCTTTGTTTTTGTTGTTGTTGCTTGCTGCAGGTGTCACTTGGTCTGGTGCAGGGCTGGGTGACACATGTGGTGTGGCAGCCATGCAAGATGGGCAAGGTGGCTCGCTAAGGTCTCGTCACCCGGAGCATGAATTTGTGGACTTCAACATCTATTCCTCATTGCAGGCAAGTCTTTGGTCTTCACCCTCTCTCAGATTGTCCGGTCATCTAGTTGTGGGCGATGGTGGTTTCGGCTAGAGTACCAGGTAAATAAACATTTTGTGATTTTTCAGAGCGAATGTGAGTAACATCTGTCTAAACAACAAGAGTCTTCCTGGTCAAATACCACAGTAATGGCATATTATATCTTGTAGGCATAAAAAAATTATGGTATTGAGCCCTTATACAAGTGCTGAGGTTTTTATAAGCTTTGTTGTCTTATGGGTTCAACTCTAGCCTACCCCAACTTGTTTGGGACCGAAAGGCTTTGTGGCTGTTGCTTTTGGTTTTTTGTTATGTTGCATCCCTCTACTCTTTGGCTGAAATGTTGTGTTGTGAGTGTCCTGTCCAATGCAAAGCAATTTATTAAGTAGAGAGAATAATTTTCCTGGGGTTGGTTTATGATATTGTCCTGTCGAGGGGGAGGGTGTATCTTTTGGATAAAAAGAAGTACCCCGGATACATTGCCTTTTGGAACAATACTAGTTGTTTGTTTTCTTGGCAGACGCAACACATGTGTATGTTTGGAGGGAATTTGTCAAAGATGAGCAAATGCAAGTGTGTTTGCTCATCTCAAGGGTAGGTGGGTGGGTTGATGCCATTGTGAGTAGAAAGATTGTTAGTTTGCCGAGGAAGGTGAATTCATAGGCCTAGTTAATAAGATTGTCATGGTGTTTTTCATTTTCGGCAGAGCTAAGATAGCTTGTTGTATCTATTGAGTTTGTAACTTGAAGTGAGTGGATGGATTTTTGAATCCCCGGTCTGGAGGTGCATGCATTAACGAGCAGACCATTGGTGTACCTCAACTACCTAGGTTTTCAGTCTACCTAACAACAGAATTAAGGGGCATGCCTAACCACCTAGGTTTTGCTTAAACTATGCTCTGCTGGTTGGTTGTGTACATACACAAGATGAATCCCGTCCCTGTTGCTTTCTATCAATGAGATTTTCTACATTGGGCGTATGCTGATGAGATGCATAGCTAGTTTTTCTATGTGTATTCCTCACGGGCTTGTCTTGTTCTTTGACTGTGTATGACTCAGATTTTCTACTCGAGAAGCTCGGCGTCGACAAGAGCGTCAACCGTAAGCTCCATGTCATCATCTACAAGCAGTATGGAGCCACCATGGCTGGGCTGCTTGTATGTATGCTTTGAACCCACAATAATAATTGTTATTTTGTTTGTCTCTAGTCTTGATATGTATCCTGTGATCCTTGATGCAGGCCATCGTGCACCAACTCGACTATGATGCACATATTGATAATTTTGGATAAATAAGCTAGAACTGCTGTTGAGCACCCCTTAGGTATATATGCAATTTTACTTGATCTGGGTATTGTTTAGTCTGACTTGTATGTATTCTCCTTGTTGATTCATCATTAGATTTGTTG
>NC_041391.1:721377585-721395955 GCF_002162155.2 Triticum dicoccoides | reverse complement strand
TGCATTGTGAATTTCCCTCCAGTGGCACACCTTTAGTTTTTGATAAGCACTTGACAGCCTTGACTTGAGGTATGGCCCCCATTGCACTGTATTGTGAAATCCAAAATGCTTAGTATTGTTCTCGATCGTTTTCGTCCTAATGCTGCTAATTAAACTGGGGTTCATTTTCTTAAGTAGCTGCTGATACTTAGGCTTGGTGTAGTAATTAATTGAGCAAGATTTTGCTACTATTTGAGGTACATACCAAAAGGTATGGTTATTGATAATTATATAGAATGGTTGCATTTATGTTTTAAAAAATGAGCACTAATTTTGTAGCCATTTGAATTAAGCCGTGTTTTTACCTGCAAGGATGTGGATTTGATAGAAACTTGTTATGTGTTGAATATCCATTAGTTTATCTCCTGATGATGCAAAGGTTTGACCCGTGTTGATGCAACATCGGCATTCGATGGTTTTGAATCATGTTGTTGTGGCTGATAATCTTGTGGTGGCTAATATATCATAGTGGTGCATATGTAGGTTGGCTCTTCTCTGGCACCCCTATGTGTTATTGTACCAAAATGCTTACTTTGAAAATTTAAATGGGCAATATTTTGATATGCCAGTGACTTAAATGTACTATTTTTTCTTGGTCATCCATGTTTGTCAACATGGAATTCGATTAAATAATTGCTGTTAAATTATGCCTACGAATAGGCAACAGATGGGTGAAACAATAATTGGACCCATGCATTATTGCGGTAATCTTAGTACCATTTGGTGCTCTAATGAAATGAGTCTATGTTATCTGGAAGAGTGGAAATGCATGTTTGTGCATTTTGTTTCCTACCGCATTGTCTCGCTGGAAAAAAACTGAAGTTTTTTGTTGTATGTAATTGGGCAGTTGATTGGGATGTCTGGCCACATAGACTGGGCTCGGTCTCGTTGTCTTTGTCTAGCTCTCCGCTGTCACCTTGCGACGGTAACGGTTACAGACATTAAAGGTGAGTCCTGCCTAGTCTCTCTTCTAGCGCCTGCTCTAAGCATGTGGTCATGGAGTCATGGCAATGCGTATAGCCATGGCCCCTTAGGTTGTGGATCTGGCCTAAATTGGATCAGTAGGTGATGCTCTAGTTATTCCTGCTGGCTATTTAATTCCCTCTTGCTACAAAAGGGCCCTGTTATAGTTTTATCAAAGGGCTCTCTTTGTTTTGGCATTATAGGTAAACATATTTGTCTACTTGTCAAGCATTGCTAGCCATGAGATGTTCTTAACAAGAGAAGAACATAAGTGATGGAACTATTTCTTGCTGTTTGTTGCAGAACAAAGTCAACTAGGATATTGTAAAAATACTTCCTATCAGTTTTGTTTTGCCATGCTATTATATCTATTTCTGAATACACCACCCTTGCTCCATCTGCTTACATCTTCCATTGCGAGCTCCCTTCTCTACTTATAATCAAGCCGCCTAGATATCTAAAACTTTATAGGCTTTGGCGCTAACAACAGAAGTAATGTTCATGGCTTTGCTGCCATGGCTACCTACCTATAACAACAGGAGCCAACACTTAGTGTCTTTCTTGATCACTCATTATACAACATTCAGTGTGTGAAGTTTCTCTTGTCACTGATTCTTTAATTTGTTGTCTGTGGATTTAAATCTCTGATTTGGAAGTTTTGTTGGTCTATGTCCATCAGGTTCCGTGTCATGGAGTGGACAGATGATGGTGAGTGAGCAATGGATATCGCTGAATACGCCTTGGCGGTCTAGAGAGTGTTGGGCTGGGAAGTGGGGACACCCATATGTGTGAGGAGGTGGCCCTATTGGTTGAAGGCAGGGCTCACTCGACGTATTTCAGCAAGCAATCAACATGCACGAGGAACCCTGTTGCCACTGGATGGACTAAAGGTCTGCACGAGGAACCCTATGTCGGCGTGGAATGGACCATGATACTTGGGAGGATATATACATGCTGAAATTGGTCCAACTGTGACCGCCCCCTCCTCACTATGTCAGATCTTGCTTGATAAATCGGTCTTGATGTCATGATCCATATCAGACGTACGCACATAAACCATACCTTGCTGGTTCCACTCAAGATCGATGCTAGTGCTAGTCATCAGTTTCCAGATTACAGGGAGAAGAAGCTCCGTGTCGACAAGAGCATTAGACTGAAGCTCTGCATCCTCAACTACATGCCGTACGGAACCACCATGGCTGCAGGTGCGTATGATTTGGATCTGCCGTAAAACCCGGTTATTTTGTTTGTATCTAGTCTTGACCATGAATTTATATTTTGATCCTTGATGCAGGCTGTAAGGTACCAATTATACTATGGTTATTTCACGTCCACGGGTACTGCCTGCCAGATGTTTGCTCGTCCAGATTACATGGTGGAGATGCTCAGCGTCGACAAAGGCGTGATCCTGGAGCTCTGCGCCCTCAGCTACAACAAATACGGAAACCCCGTGGCTAGGCTGCAGGTGTGTATGATTTGCATCCGTAGTAAAGATCGGTTTTTTTGTTTGTCTCTAGTCTTGACCTTCCATGCATCTTATGAAAGTGTGACATGACACAACTTTGCGCAGCAGGAGCTTGTTTGATCTATAGCACAATCTTTCCTGAGTATATCTGTTTCTACCATTGGAATGTTATTAGGCACTCATTATTCATGTTGTCGATTTTTTTTCTTTCCATCGGTTCTATATATATAGTGACTGAGCTTTTCTTCTCCCACCTTTTCAGGGATATCACAAAGGGAGGCAGCAAGGAGAGAATCTAGGAAAGTGTGAGCTATTTTATTTGTCCTTTGGTGATGGATGAATTATGTTTGGTATCATGTTGTGTTGATGCTGCTCCGTTGATGATATTCCTCGATCTGGTATGCATTCGCATATGCTTGCTGGTGGCAAGGCAAGAAAAGACGGTCGTTGGATTGGGTTGACACAAGTGGCAAGGCACCGAAGAGAGGCGAGATTGAGATCGGAAGCACTATGTAAAATGAGCCGGACCTGCAAATTGTGTTTAGGCTGGGTGTTATTGAATTCAGGAACCTGTACGTGTTGAAAAATTGATGTCAAGTTGATTGATTTTCATATTAATCATTTCCATGAATCTCTGTCTAAGATTTGTCTCACGAAATGAGCGAGTCACATGTTGAAACTGAGTAGTATGCATGTTGTTTTGTAAACTAGCTAGTGTGTGTTTGTGGGATGTGCACGCACCCCCGGAATCTCTGTTTCTTACTGATCTAGGGTCGAGGGTCTTGGCATTTTATTTGTTGTTGTTTCCATTCACTGATACATAGATAGATGGTTCATGGAGGCCAAGACGCTGGAAGAAAAAGGAGGAAAAACAGAACCCATCTTGTATCTAGATTCTGTGTATATGTATGTACGAGTAGGAAAGTTGTGATGTTTTGAGGACAAGAAATAGAAATTCTTGATGGTCAATATATAGAAAGTTGTGTTGTTTTTTTAATACTGCTGAATATGTAGAAATGTGTTGCCAACGCAAAGTTCCTTCTCTGCGTGAATCAATGCCCTTGCGCATCAACATTTGATATCAAATCATAGGGAATTACCTAGCTCAGAGAATTGAACTAGTTCTAGGGTCCAAGTGAGTGAGGGAGGAAAAAAATGAATAACAAGTAATGTTTGGAAAGTGAATTGAATTGGATTGGTGAGTTGGTGTCGCTGGTGGGCAACTACAGCAATTTGGTGCTGTAATCGAGCAGCCGCGGCCGCTTAATTGACTGACGTCATTTAGTTGTAGCAGGGAACATGAGCATCCACTTAATTGCATGAATGAATGCGCGCCTAGGGATGCCGATGAGCCAGCTAGCCAGCCAGGGACGGAGGGTCCGGATTGCTCCACGTCATCGATCCGTTCCCTCTCCAGAGCTTCCTCTCTCCATCATGCTCTCTCTTTTATAAGGCCTCTCAGCATTACAAGCATGTCCCCTTTTATAAGGCCCCGCTTTGGAAAGGTGCATGCATGCAACCATTTCATTGGTTGTATTGAAAGTCATTGTTGTTGGTGCCATGGCTGGAAAATTAATACACTTCATGCCTGCTTTTTCATTGGCTGCATGCATGTGAGAGGGTGCATTGGGAGTGGAATTGAAGAATTAATGTGAGCAAATTACTATGTATCTTGGTCTAAGAGAAGTTGTCTTTAGGCCTAATAAACCCGAACGGAGGGAGTATATACAAGAGGTGCTCATACATCCGCGTGCAGGTTCGTGTGCGACTTACGACTTACGACTTGGGCGACGGGACGGGACGGGCGAGAGGCCGTGGTTTCTCTTACGCGAGTGAGTTATTTGGTATGGGCCGGCGACGGAGCAGATCCAAGCGGTGACCACGCCAAGTCTCGCGAGCGTCTCGGATCGGAGAAGCTGCAGCCGGAGACCATGGCGGCATGAAGTGGGGAGTCTGTCGGCGGCGCTGCACGAGATGGCCCAGCTGAAGCATCCATCCGGTGGCCTCCACTCGGTCAGGTCAGGTCAGGTCAGTTGCTTGGATCAGATCAGACTCCAGTCGTTCCTACGCACGCAATCGATGGAAGCCAAGCCATCCACGCGCCGTGCTGTACCTGTACCTGCACGCAATCGATCGGCTGTACGTGCGCGTGTGGATCAGCCGAGCTCTGCCTCCAGGGGCAGCACACGGCACGGAAACGGAGGAAGTCAGCGACGTCGTAGGACAGGACGCGGTCGGCGATGATCCCCAGCGGCCCTTCATCGAGGCCAGCCCAGTCCCGAGATCCGGCCATCAGATTCAGATCCGGATGCTTTGCCATACCGGCGGTGGAGGAGGAGAGGCAGGCAGGGGCTTGCCGTACCCCAAGAGGGGGGAGTGGGGAAGGGGGTGGAGATCTGCGTAGTAGCAGCTGCTGTTGTGGAGATCCACCGGCGGTGGTTCAGCGGCCGGGAGGAGGAAGCCCTGGAGGGCTCACATTTCTCCTTCTCTTCACACTTTGCATTACCCTCGCAATCATCATGGACAGTTCCAGTTTCATTGGAACTTTCCAAATCAATGGCACACACACAAGAACAGGGTGCAATACATTTGTCACTTTACAAGCACAGTCCTTATGATGTTTGGTCTTCACTTTAAGCTGCATCCTGGGAGAAGTTGGACGTCGGGAGCACCGGGCCGAGTAAATTGGTCGCGATCCTGCGCAAACACAATTTTCAGAGATTCATCAGTTTTATGCCAGTGTTTGGACCTGATGTGCTTCTTTTGCTGTTTTGCAGCTTGATGATTGGTGACAACCCTCACCTCTGAATCCTCGTCTGCGGCCTTCTGAAGAGTCGAAACAACAAACGGTCAGGTCAGTCAGTTGCTTCCCCGCTACCTCCTCAGTAAATTTCGTAACAGCGGGCACACTTGCCTTTCTCTTGGCCTCGGCGCAATCCTAGCGGGCGCCGTGCTTCCTGTCGCAGGCCGTGCGGGTTGTTCGCCCAGCTTTGGGACAGTCTTTACCTGAAAACAGTAGTAACAAATGACATCAGTGAAAATTGGGTTGGGTTCTGTTGTGTTGGTATTGTGCTGGTTTTTCTGAACTTACCAGTTGCCTGAACTGAAGGTTGTAGAACATCTGTAGATAGAGCTGTTTGGCCTGCCTCTCTTCCTTGTTCAGAGTCCTCCAGAAGCCGTACATCGACCCCATGTTCAGAACTTTAGTTGCGTAAATCTGCCACGTGTAACTAAAATCACAGACAAGACATTGTTAAATTAGCTTGTGAAGAAGAAGCATAATTGTCCATAAGTGCATTTTATTTATTTCTAAGATGATGATTGTACAGTACCACTCATAGATGCGCTGGAGTCCAGCAGTGGACATTTTGTTCCAGTAGCTGGGGTCCTCCTTGCATTTCTGAAAGAAGGCTGCAATCTTGTCACTTGCCTCCTTGCCGTTGAGCGGGTTGATATGGAAACCCGAAACATCGTTGACGATGATTTCTGCTGGTCCTCCTTGATTTGTCGCGAACGTTGGCAGGCCACAGTTCATCGCCTCGATGACCGTTAGTCCGAATGCCTCGTAGAGTGCAGGCTGAAAGACACGGTTCAGTCACATAGTCAGTGCTTGGGTTCCATGCTTAACTGTATTTGAGTTCTTTTATTACCTGAACGAAGGCCCCCCTGGTATCTGCAATGCAACGGTACAGCTCGCCGTTGCGCACGCGCTCGGTCTGTGCTTTGATCCAGCGGATCTGTCCCCTGAGCTGGTACCTGTCCATTAAGCTGTGCATCTTGTTGATCTCCTCGATCTCTTCTCTGTCGTTTGACTGTGACGGTTCCAGGAGCCCCCCAACGATGACCAGGTTGACAAGGTCCCTCAGCTTCCTGTTCTCACCGTACCATTCGACCAGCCCGGTGATGTTCTTCACCTTGTCGAGCCTTGCCATCGAGAAGATGATTGGCTTGCTCCTGTCCCCTAGGTACCCTCTGGTTCAATCATATCACAGTTCAGAGTTATTAATAATTAATGTTGTCAACAAAAAATAAATAAACCTATTACCAAAGAATATGTATACTTACAAGTGCTCATCATTGTCCTCCTTGCTGTAGAGTAGCTCCTCGATTTGGGGGTGCAAGTCTGTCAGCCGTGCCTGCTTTTGTGTGAAGGGGAAGTAAACGGATTGATCAGCACCAGGGGCGGCGATGTTGAACTTGGGATCGAAGACGTTGACGCCTGTGGCGTAGCGACACAGCCCTGGCATTGTGAAGGCGTAGTGGCTCTCATACTGGCCAGGTTTGTCTTTGCTGCATTTTATCAGGGAATTCTAGGATCAGTTGCATGGCATTGCTGACAGACTGATTTTAGTTTATGTAGTGACCGACCTTCCGGCTATTTCTTGGTAGGTGCTAGCGATGATGAAGTCGCTAGTGTTCATGGCGATCATGTCGGCAGTGAACTGGCAGGAGAAATGGTACTTGTGATCCATTTCTCTCCACTTGACATTGGAATCCTCGTACTTTGTCTTTTCAAGAGCATGCGCAATCGTTCCCTGTTGGTTGTGATGTCAGATTTGTGTGGTGACAGAAGAACATTTGTTTCAGGATTTCGTTTCGATAGCTCATTTTCACCTGGGTGACCCCGAGTTTGCTCGACAAGAGGGATGCTACTAGATTGCCGTCGGTGTAATTGCCGATGACCATGTCTGGCTTCCCCTCCAGAATGTCGAGAATCTTGACAGAAGAATCCTGAAACCACCACGATGAAGGTTTGTTATCAGTGTCACATTCAGTTCATTCACAAGGTGTTGCCAATACCGAGGAAAATTCCTAGCTGACATACCTGGGCATATCTCTCCAGGTAAGGATAAATGTCAAACCGGGAGACCCACTGGCGAAGATCTTTCCCATCATCAGTTTTGAATGGCACACGGAGGATGCTCGAGTGCTTCGTGTGCTCGACTGGTTCAAGCTCAACGTTGCACTTGGTGCCCTTTGCGTCCGGTATGAGTCTTGTTAACTGCAAGATGTTCGAGCAGCTGTCAGATGCCCCCTCCCTGGACTGTTAGGCCATGGTAGTTTAATGAAGGCGGTCAAAGCTTACCACAAGAATCTTCGGGGTAACATTCAGGCCCTGCTTCCTGATTCTTTGCAGAAGTTCCTCTTCAAGAGCTCTAACTTGGTCCAGGATGTAAACCACCTGTCAAGGAAAGACTGAAATGTTGGCTTCTGTTTCAAGCATTGAGACCTGTGGATTTAGGGTTATATCTTCCATTATCATTCTGGGATAATGATCGCTGTACCTGACCGCCGGTATCTGGCAACCCAAGGACCTTCTCTTGACCAAAGTAACCGTGGATGGAGAAGATGACGATGTTGAACACCGACGGCACCCTGCTG
The DNA here is from genome assembly GCF_002162155.2 of Triticum dicoccoides. NCBI lineage: Eukaryota > Viridiplantae > Streptophyta > Magnoliopsida > Poales > Poaceae > Triticum > Triticum dicoccoides. The sequence goes on along the minus strand of NC_041391.1, from coordinate 721,388,106 downwards.
AAGAACTTCTCCATGTTGATCGGATCCGGTGCCTGGAGCACTTCCGAGAGGAAGTTGAGTGTTTCTCTGCATGTTTCAGCAGTGTCACCCCACCCCTTCTCCAAACCCCACTCCTGAAACCTGCAACAGCCGGCGACCATATCATCGGTCGATCAGGTACAAATATGTTTGTAGATGTCTGATTATAACAAAATATTCTGCCATTTACCTTTGTTCAAACTGCTGGTACGGTGTGCTCTTCTCCAGGCCGGCGACGAAGACCTCGGCGAGAAGCAACGCCGTCTGAAGCTTGTCGGCGGTGTCGAGGGTGTCGCTGATCATCAGTTTCTGCAGGAAAGTGAGGAAAGGACCAGCTCATTCTACCATCGGCACTGACCATGCCGAATGGAACGATCAATCAACATGCATGCATGCTTAGTTGTTGCATACCTCGCCGCGGTGGTTCAGATTTAGCAGGTAGTCCAGCAGCGGCTTCATGCTCTCCGGCTTGCCGCTCAGCTTCGAGGACATGAACCGGGAGACGAACTGCATCCCGTTGCCGATGGACGACGGCAGCGTCAGACGAGGCGTGGAGAGGTCCAGCGCGCCGAAATCGACCTCCAGCGAGTTGTCGTCGCGCGCCCTGAAGAACACAACAGCAGCAGGCAATCAAGTTTGGGTTCTGATATGTTTTCTCATCAGGTTTCTTTCTTTCTTTCTTGTATGTGTGAATGAATTGATGACGCGGTACCATTTTTCGTCGTAGAGGGTCTCCTTGCACTTGAGGTAAGCGGACGGCGTGATCTCCTCGGCGGAGAGGTCCCCGGAGTGGACCCTGATGAACTCCCAGACGCCGGGGTTGGTCCGGACGGCGAAGGCGACGAGGGGAGGGAGCACGACGGCCTCCTGCGTGGAGCAGATGACGTAGCCGAGGAAGCCGTCGGCGAGCCTGGCCTTGTCGACCTTGTCGTCGCCCGCCGACGCCTCCAGCTCCTCCGTCAGCTGCTGGTTCTTCATCAGCCTCCGGCCCTTGGAGACATACCTGCAGAGCAAGGAAGGATCCGCTCCATCATGCATGTGGGTGTTTGCATACATTTCAGAGAAAGAAAGAAAGGAAGAAAGGAGTGTTTGTGTTTGTGTTGTTGTGGTACCTCTGGAAGCACGTCTTCATCTGGTAGCGGCTCTGGCGCAGCGCCTCGGGCATCATGTCGGCGACGCTGTCGGACCGCCTGAGGGGCATGTAGGAGGAGGAGGAGGAGGCCATGGCTGCGCCGCGGTGGAGATGGTTTGGCTTGGTGATGATCCTGGCATGAATGGTGGCAGGTTTATAGGCTGGGAGATGGAGGTGGAAGCAAGCTAACTAATTATGCTCTCCTCTGTCTTTGTCTGTCTCTTTCAGAGGAGGGGAAGAAGATGAAAGGCAAGAGAGGAAGGAGAGGAAGCAAAGGAAAGGAGGAGGATGGGTGACACTTTAAGCAAGGCATTTATTTTGTTCCCCTTGTTAATTAATCAATTTGTTTACATCTTATAGTTATGCCATGCAAGATAAGATTCGGTTTAATTCATGTTCTCTTGTAAATGCAAAAATTAATTTCATGTCGGAAGATGATAATTTTCATGTTGAATTAAATCTTATCTGGGTGTAAAATTAGGAAGAAGGAAGGAGAAGATTTGTTGGCTGTGAGGTTTGCTTTGGCGTGGTGGCATAGATAACTAAGCTAGCTAAGATTCATGGGTTACCTTTTACCTAGCCTAGCTTAGCCTTTTGGGTTTCTACCTTTACAGGCAGAAGAAGAAGAGTCTTGTATTCTATGCACTCGTGCACTGAAAAGGTTCACCATCTGAAGGGTCCTGAAATTTTCCCTTCAAAATCTTAAAACATGTCTACGAACTCCTGGAAACAGATTAATTAGCATCGTTTGAAAAAAAAAAGCATGTTAGCCCCCATTCCTGTAAATATGAATATGAGATGTTTATCAAGCAATTTTATTCCCTCTTCTAGTAATTAATTACTCTCGTTGTTTATGGATATAAAATGTTTTGGACATTTCAATATGGACTAAAATGAGTGAAAATCAAATAAAATGTGTCTATGTAGATTCTATTCTAAAAAAAGATAGAACATCTTATATTTGTGAATGGAGGGAGTAGAAAAATTAGTAGCGAAAATAATAATTTATAACAGTCCTGCTTCAGAAGTTTGGCTGTTATACTTGAAATAAAATAAAACACACATGAATTATTGTGAAACACATTTGGTTTGTTTGCACCAGATCTGAACTTTCAACTGTTTGCAAAATTAAAAGGTGAATTTCCCTTGCATGATTCTAGACTAAAAAATATTATATATATATATATATATATATATATATATATATATATGTATATATGTATATGTATATTTTTCAGTATATAATGCAAATTAGTCCATGAGGAAAATTTCATACTCCCTCCGTTTCAAAATTCTTGTCTTAGATTTGTCTAAATACGGATGTATCAAGTCACGTTTTAGTATTAGATACATCTGTATCTAGACAAATCTAAGACAAGAATTTTGGGATGGAGGGAGTATGTTTTAGGAAGCCAATTTTTCAACGGTCAGGATTATGCTTTATCCGAATGAAAGTTGCTGGTAAAAAATGCAGAAAGAATAAGAAGAGAGACAGAGTTGAAATCTGTCCTCGTTGGGCCAGAGCAGCAAAAGAAAATAATCAAGCCCATACAAACAAACAACACCCAAATGAATGGCCCACTAGCAGGCATCAGCTCTTTTCTTGTTAACAAAAGCTTACGGTTCTCTTCCAGTATCGACAATGTACTGGACCACGCCTCGCTTGGCAGTGTCTTAAAGCAGCGCTTATCAAGTCTCCATCCTTGTCTTTTTTTTTTTGCGCATAAGTCTCCATCCTTGTCCTGCAAAAAAAGAAGAGGGAAAAGAAAAAAGAGTTAAACATAGGGTTCACTACTGCTCTCTCTTATTCTCAACTTAGGTTCACATGAAGTAGTACTATTTTTATTCATGTTTCAAGGGAAAGAAGGAATTTAGGGTGTATTACCCATCCATCGGAATGTCCAGCGGGTGTCGTCTTACTCCTTCATGTTAGAGCATCTCCAGCCGCACCCCTAGAAGGCCAGAACGGCCTGCTCAGACATTTTTTTTTTGCACTGGCGCCGAAAAAACGGCTCAGTCGCACCTCAGGACCGAAATCAGCGCCGACGGACCCATGCCGAACGCGACGCGTCGGGGGACGCCGGGGCGAGCGTTTTAGCGCGAAATAGCCGCGGGCCTGCCGAGTCAGCCGGACGGCCGCTTCGTCGACCTCATCGCCTCGGTTCCCGCGGAAATCAATGCGAAGGCTGCCGCGCCACCCCGCTTCGGCTATAAAAGGCGCCCCTCCACGTCGGCGAGCTCCCTCACCACCCCTGCCCGCCGACGAGCGAAGCCATGGCGGAGAGATACCCTGGCGACGGCGCTGCGGCGAATGGCTTCGGCCACCGACACCTCCAGGAGCCGGGGGCGGGCCTTCTGTATGAGGCCGAGTACCCGGCGCCCCCCGACATGCGCGTGCCGGGCTCGTGGAGACTGAGCGCCAGCGGCGTCCCGGTGCCGCTGGTGCCCGAAGGGGCAGCACGGTGGGCGGAGATCGCCCGCATCCACTCCTCACTGACGGAGGAGCAGCGGAACGAGCCGAGGTACGTGCCCGACAGCGATTGTACTTCGATCCCCGTCGCGAGGAGCAGATCACCTCTGTCAACGGCATCATCCCCCGCGGCCGCCTCAACTCCGAAGGACGGCGCGAGTGGTGGGGCGTCCCCAGCCGCACACTCGACGCCATCCTCGACCACATCGAGACCGGCAATGTGCCGCGGCTGGAGTACCCGACGCGGCCCTCCTCTCGCCGCCGCTGCAGTTCCTGGATCCCGCGGCGAATGGAGCCAGGGTCGTCCTCGTTGTCGGGCTCCGGCTCGCCGGCCCTCCGCCCCGTCAAGCCCGAGCCGGAGGGGACACCACCCGGGCGTCGCGTTCGCAGCAGCGCCCTCGCGCGTCATTAGCGAGCCCTCGTCGGCGACAGCACCGACGAGGTGCTCCCTCCGCCTGGTCCGGCCGAAGCCCGAGCCGGACATGCTCCCATGAAGCCGGAGCACGCCGCCATGGTGGCCCCCAACGACGAGTCCGCCCTGAAATGGGCGAAGGAGGACTACGTCCGCGAGCAAGTGCGCCGCCAGCGTCGGGCGTACCTGGAGACCCAGGCCCGTCGCCGCGCCGAGGAGGGCGGCGTTATCATCATCGACATCGACGATGAAGGAGAGGCCGGGCCGTCAAGTGCTGTTGGCGACCCCGGCGAGGGCTGCAGCAGGGCGCGCGACGACGACGACAACGGTGATGGCTACACCCGCTTCTACAGGCTCCTCGGCATGTAGACAGCGCGGGGGCGACGGCGGCGGCAGCGGCTATGCTTTTTTATGTGTTCATATTCCACAATAATCCTCAAGCTTAAAGTATTTGTGGTGATGGAGAGCCAACTTGACACAATGCCACAACCTCCCAAACAAAACTACCACATAGACGGTGTTCATTGGTTTGAAACTGGAGTATGTTTTTATTTTTGGTTTGAAACTATGTTAAGCATAGCCTACACATGCCTTCATGTCGGTAGAGCACAGCCACCAAGGGGTAGAGCACAGCCACCAAGGGGTATACACATGCGTAGCGACAAATAAAACATATGCTTGTGTGTTAAACTTTTCTGCTACGCGTATGTTTTGCTAAGTCATTTTTCAAAATTAAAATTATATTTTCTTTGGAATTAGCATAAAAAGTGTACGTTTTTCTCATAATATACCATTTCTGTATTAACGGACAAAAAACAAGCAGAAAACCAAAACTGGAAACTAAAGCAAAACATGTTAAGAGACACCGTTGTAAGCAAGATGAATAGATGATGCACCCCAAGGGTAAAATTTGATACTCGATGTATGAAATTGAACTTCCTGGACAACTTCTTGTATCAACAGTGCAATTCACTCCTTTTGCAACTAGAAGCCTTTTGTAAGGATTTTATTTTCGTATCAACAGTACAATTCACTTCTGCAATTGAAGCCTTTAATGATAATTTTATTTTAGATGATAGGAATGCTCAGGGGACATATCTACGGAACTCCCCAAAGTATTCATCAAGAAAAGCTTACAAAGAAATCATACACCATGAAGTGATTATACCCCATTTCAACTAGATTGGGCAGAGCTTTTTTCAACAAATTCTTTTAGCTTCTGCTCTTTTTTGACAATTTCAACTCTAGAAACCTTTCTTGACCAAAATAAAATAAAATCCAAAAACCTTGAAAAGGGGAAATTTCACTGCTACAAGTTAAATTTTTGTTGTGTCTGACATGTCAGACCGAAGAAAACTCTGCACCACATGTCTGGACCTGCCATTTTGCTTGGTGACACAAATTTATCTGCTTCCTCGAACATCTGGATCACGAAAAATAGAAAACATTTTCAGAATGAAGCCCCTAATTTTGAGAAGTTGTACCAAAACTTCAGAATTCAAATGATCCTAGCACGCTCGTTTTCTCTTTCACTTGTTTATAGTATAAACTCCGTAATTTTTATTTTGTTCACAAGAAACAGTAGAAAAACTCTACTATTTCCTGTCAAACAATAATTAGCAACCACTACACAGTAGTAGGTACCAGTGCTACATGAAATTTAGTATCAGAATTTCCAAATTAAGCTATCAGTCTGGAGAATATCTTTTACCTTGGCCACTCTTTCTCCACAGTGATCCAATCAAGTCATTCGCTTGTGTCCATATTTTGTTGAAATGGCTGCCCAACCGAATATTACTACCAAGGGCCAATATACTGCCAGTGTTTGCTTGAAGAAAACACGCGAGAAGATGAGAAATGCTTTACTGCTCCCCAGTTGAACACGTAGCGCTCTTGCCAAACCAATGCCTCTTAGAGGTTCCGTGTATCCGAACCAAGATATCAGGAACACCAATACGCATATTGCAATCGCCGTCATATGTGCAACAGGAGCCAAAATCATATATGTGCCTAGCGCAAAAGCAGCACACAAACTTGTGACGGAACAGAGGGCACAGTATGCTGATATGCCGTAGTGCCAATACCGAGTGGGCAATTCAACCGAAGTCATTCCAGCATACATGAGGTTGATGGTTGCTACAGCGGATAAAAGGAAAGCTATTGTGTTCGCCATCATGAACGCGTCAAATATATACCTTCCGCTTCCTGCAAGTGTTGGTGTGCCGCCGTGTTGTTGTAACCACCCGGTAGGGTGAAAGATGCACCAAACGTTACTGTGGCAATCAACACGGGACCAATAATCATAGTTTGTGTTGCACTTGTTAGTTTGTTTGGTCCACCCCCTTCTTCATCCTCTGATTTCTGCTGGCGAATGCGCAACACTTCCATGAGTTTATCATGTCGAAGATAATAGCCATGCCTAGCTTGGCATAATGCTAAAGCAGAAACTATCAAGTTTCTGGTTCCCTGCAGAAGAGACAAGAGAACGAAAGAGTTAAACATAGAGTTTAAAACCAAAAGGAGAAATTAAAAACATAGAGTTTACTAGTACTGCTTCTTCTTCTTTTTATTGATGCTTAAAACCAAAAGGAGAAATTAAAAGGTGCATTACCCATTGGTAGGAATATCCAACAGGAAGCATGCTCCATGATAGATCTAGAGGAGTTTCCCCAATGTCATTTGTCAAATCCAAGCGTACCGTCTTGTTCATCAAAAGAGAGAAAACGGTGTCTGAACGCCCAAGTTGTACGGCTAAATGTAGCGCCGTATTGCCATTGTTGTCTTGCATATTCAAAATCCATGCCAGCGACGGAGTTGTGCAAACATTCGCAACAAAAATAGCTCTATTCATATTAACAGCAAGATGAATGATTCTTCTTCCTTTTGAATCCCGCAAACCGGCTATTTCGGGACTCTGTGCAATCATAGCCTCGATGGTTGTGTACGGACCTGTTGCTGCAGCGACGTGTATGGGAAATAATCCTTCACGGTCTGGTTGATACAACTGATGTGGGTCAGCATCCAGCAAAGCTTCTAAAGGGACACCTGAACGAAACTGCTGGTAAACCCATGGAAATGTACGGCCGTAAGTCCAGTATAATACACCTCCAACCCCCCTAAGTGATGCGGCAATGTGGAGAGGTGTGCTCCCGTCTTGGTCTGCTTGCTTTGTAAGGTCTTTCTTCCATTTCTGCCATCGCTGCAAAAATTGTTCATTATGGCAAACTAAGCAACAAGCGAAGAAGGCAAAACCAAATTAAGCACCTATATAAACGGCCAAAATGAGATCATGCCATTCTAGGGGAAAATATGGTTCATGGATCATTAATTAAAGAATATAATAAAGCTCTGGTGGCATATGGTCGAACATATCTCTCCAGCCTAAGAGTTGAATTAATAAATAAAATCTCAAAATAAAATGAGATCTTCTGTGTTGGCAATGTCAAAGAACATGAAGAAGACAATCTCGAAAGCAAAAAGGAACATGAAGAACATTACAATCTCACATTTTGCGACAAGCTCATTAAAATCCCACTGCCTATATATGTGATTTGCTCAATTTTCATATGCATGTTGCGCATAACAATTGTAGCGGGGTGTGGGACTTGGGGCTCTTGCGGCGTTCATGACTCAGATTAGGAATGTGAAAAGTAACTGGGTTGTGGCAAGAAAAAGAAAAAAGAATTCGGTTGGCAGTGAGCATATATCTGCAAATATATGTTTACAAAAAACTTGAGTAAGGTGAATTCAAACTAGAAACAAAAAAAATAAACAGAAGTTTCTTTAGAAACACAGTACAGATGCATGCACTGAGAAACACGTACATACTCCTATTTTTAGAATATAAAAGGTTAGATTATTCAGTACCAATGTATCAACAAAACATTTAAAAGTACTTTGAGTTTTGATTTCGAAAAGTGTATCCGGGGCTAAATTCACAAACTGAGAATTATGCATGCATGTAAAAGGACCAGTACCTTTGCCTCGGAGAATAGCAACATGAAGTGCATTTTGACCATTTGGACCGCAATGATTTTATCGTCGAACAAGACAGCAAGGTACATAGGTCTCTGGGGATGCTGGCCAATTCTGGGTCCTCCTCCATGAGCTGCTTGACTATGCCATTGTTCCGGATGCGGACAGCCTCGTGCAGAGCCGTCTCACCAAGCTTGTTTTCCATTTCGAGCAATGCCTTGGCTCTGCCAACATTTTTACCAAAACCTATGAGGATAGAGACCATTTGGGAGTTCCCGGCCCTCGCAGCACAGTGGAGGGGCGTATCTTTCTTGTTGTTCTGCACGAATAGCAGCTCCTTGGCCTTGGAGTGCATGTGGTGTCCCCTTCGATGGTGACCTCCTTCAGGAGCGACGGCTCCCAAAGACACGCTTCTTCCGGGTCTTTCCAAGAACCAGAGCATGCCGACGCTAGCAGCATGGGATTCATGGCGGCCGGGAGAGGCGTCGCCGTGGAGGCCTGGTTGATTGGGGTACGCTGGTTGCTTGGGTTCATTGCCGCCTATGTTTGCTTCATCCTTCAACTGGTCACAGCTTGGCGTGCATGCGTATATATGGCCAATAGGGCGCTCTTATTACGCTAGCTTTTAGCAGCAATCATGCATGCACACATGCAACAACCACTTTGACTAGTAATAAATCTTGTAATTACAAAACCAAAGAAGACAAAACTGGAAAGCCACAAAGGAGAAGAAATGTAGCAAAAAACTGCACGGCTATCCTAGGAGCGCTACTAAACGAGCGTGTGTACATGGTTAGTCAAGCTAGACAAAAGGTTCAGCAGAAAATATTGAACCAGAAATGATAACAAACTGCACGTGTAACATGATTGGTATGCATGCATGTCACCAAACGGCCGGATGGTATTATCTTAGGACGATGATTGTACACATGCATGCAGTGCAGGGTACCAGGAAGCGAGCCGGTTTGTTCATGCATGGTGGCAGGGCTGGAAAAGGTGTCAAAGCTACTAAGTAATGTTTCGGACTACCAACTGTTGTCAGTTTTGGAATTGATCAGCTACTATTTCTCTTATCAGAAAGCCACATTTTATCAAGCTGGGGAAAACCAAAAGGCGGTATATATGAAAGATTATTTATTTTCAATAGCCAAAAAAAAAAAGAAAAAGAACATCTAGAACTACAAGGGAGATGTCCCGATAATTGTGAGAGTCTTGCTCCTTCCACATGTTCCATGATACATGCATGTCGGTATCTTGCTACGACACGTCTAAGTTTTATATGTTCATATTCCACAATAATCCTCAAGCCTAAAGTATATGTGGGGATGGAGAGCTAACTCAGATTGCTGAAGCGAAATACTTCAGTGTATTTGTGGGGATGATGGTTTCTTTTTGACAATGTTGTTGATGCCAACACTCCAGTGTAGACAAGGAGTTCCAATATATTGAGTGAAGATGGACATTGTTGAAGCAAAATTCAAAGTGAGTAGGGTGAGTAGGCGACACGAAAACCCGTTGAATGACTTCAAATGAACCGCGAGGGGCCAAGGGCAAGACACACAATGTAACCAGCTTCAAGCCACAATAGGTGTAAGAAGCCCCTACTCGCACGGGATTACAATAGTGGATGGAGAGACTAACCTACACGGGATGTATACTGCATATGGTGATGGTGCTCCGCGAGATTGATGTAATGGCCGTGTGTCTCGCGTGGAAGGGTTTGCTGTGGCCGGTAGGCTCTTGGTCAGAGTTTTCTTCTTCCCCGTTGCCTCCAACTATTTAAATATGCTCCTTGTTGGGCTAAATTTTTTGCAATGAAACCTTGTTGAAAAGTACTTGCCAATTCCTTTTGCTCCTCGCTGGGTCTGGCACTCTTAGTATCGAAAAGGCTACAATAGATCCCTTATTCTTGTGTGTCATCATCAGCCGTGTCCGGCAACATTTTTAAGCCCAGAACAAAGGAAGGCAGTATGAACGTGAGCATCGAAGTGACTTGAGCATAGCTGTATGAACGTGCGCATTGAAGAGACGTCTAGATTCTTTTATAATCCTAGTGCACTAATCTCACGTCTTTTCTCATTATCAAATGAAATGAGAAAATGTCTTATGTGTAGTAGTAGATGTTCAAATTTATTATAAATACTCCCCGCAAAAAATATTAGAAAATTTGCTTTATTTTACACATCACGTTTGCTTATCGGATTTTATTTACTATACTTGTGAGTGTAATGATAGCTCCAGCTTGAATAATCTTTTCCATATTAAAAATACTAAAAAATCCCATGAAATTAGCAATATCACAATCTAGATTAAATGATTTTGCATTGAGAAAAAAGTCTTCATAGGTTTTATGCTTAGTGGACGCCATAATAATCAACAATTTACCTTTTATGTCTGGCATTTATCTTTAGTTGACATGCGAAAAAGGTGTTTCTATATTTGTTTTTGCATATAAGAGGCCCTCATTGATATTTTGTGCTAGCCCCCTGGGAGTTTCCATCCAGAGATAGAGCT
>NC_041391.1:721358683-721377344 GCF_002162155.2 Triticum dicoccoides | reverse complement strand
ACTTGTTCATATGATTTCCATGGATCATGGTGTTGTACTAGAAGCATTCCATGTGAATACCCCGAGCCCCCACAAGCACAGCCGTCAGACGCTTCGGACCTTCGTTCGGTCTTCGACCGCACGTCAGACATATACCGATTCTCATTGTAAAATGAACCAGCGCCGGCGCGTATGGACTGCGGGGGGAGGAGAGGGGGGGACAACACACGTGGCCGATAAAGAACCGACCCATCCACTGGCTGCCAAGGCGGACCCACGCGCCCTTCGCAGCGCCGATCGAGGAGAGAGAGCCCCATTTTGTGGCAGCTTAGTAACTATGGGACTCATTGAAACACTTTTGAAAAGAATTAAGAAAATATCCATATGGAAAAGATTTTATTATGTGATGGGTATATTCTTCTTACTCCTAAATGGGTTCTTTTTTGTAGTTGAAATTATATGGTTTCGAATCTCACAAGTTAGGACAAGATTTATGACAGCCGAGTTTAACAAAGAAATTCTCTTAAACACGAGGATCGACAAACGATAAAGAACTCTCTCTATAATACTACTCCTCAGAATATATATTTTTTGAATCGAAGCTGGCGATAAGGAAGCTGAGGAAAGGCCGAGAACGGGCCGCGACGGGCCAGGGAAGCGGGCCCACGCAAGCGAGCGGCCCGGTGGCCCGCCAACGGTTACTTAGCAGGTCGGTTTCCTCTCACCCCTTCCCGTTCGTTCCGCAGGATTTCAAATTCCAAATCCCACCCCACCCCCACCCCCCACCTCCCCACCTCGCCGGCGGCGAACCCACCGGCGGCGACCGACCGACCGATCGATCCGTCCATGGCGCCGGCAGAAGGCAAGGACGCGTCCCCTCCTCCCCGTCCTCCCCCACCTGCCCCCGCCGGGCCCGCGCTCCCCGGCGGCGCGGAGGAGTACGTGCGCGACTCCATCGAGGCCTCGCTCGGCCTCCCCGTGCCGGACCGCTCGCTCCGCGCCAAGCTCGCCGCCTACGAGGACCTGCGCCGCCGCCTCCAGGACCGCGTCTTCGCGCTCGAGGAGGACCTCCACGCCGCCGCCCGCCGCATCGACCTCCTCAAGGTCCGTCCTCCCTTTCCCCCTTCCCCCCTCCATTCCGCTGCGGCGCACTCAAGATGTTCGACGGAATGCCTGCCTGACGGATCGGGACGGCCCGCGTGCGTGCGTGCGTGCGTGCAGAACGAGTCGGTGATGAACGCGGAGGGGATCCGGCGCTGCGTGGAGGAGAAGGAGGCGGTGGCGGCCGCGCGCGACCAGCTCGCCGCCCACGCCGCCAGGCTCGAGAAGGAGTGCGGCCTCTACGAGCGCGACCTCGAGCGCGCCATGGAGTCCTGCGACGAGCTCGCCAGGGAGAGCGACGACCTACGCAAGCGCCTCCGGGACGCCCCCGACGTCAGTAACCCCTTTCCTCGCTGTCACATAACCTGCATATCTTTCAGATAACTTGCGCACATTTCATCATCTGCACTGCACAGATACAACAGGAGCCACTATTGTTCCAATCTTTCCCCTGAATCCAGCATATGGAGGAGCTAATCTACTAGTTTCTACTTGATATTGATCCTGATTTGATGCAATCAAGTCCCTGAAACCACACATCCAGCCTGCAATCTAGTTTGAAGTATCCATTTCTATGTCTGCTCTTGTGAGTTCTTCCCATTGGGAAACTTGGTTAGCTAGCTGCCCATATCAGTTGATGAATCATATATATATTATCCACGGCTTTTAATCAGTTGATGATGCATATCAGTACTGTACATGGCTTAGTTTTGGTCTGCCAACTCAACTGTAGAGCTCCAATCCACCACCATCAATCAGATGATTTGGTATTATCGATCATGCGCAGGTTACTGCACTGAACAAGGAAGTGGAAGCCCTGCAGAGAGACAAGGAGATACTGAGGACCAATCTAAACAAAGCAGAGGAGGAGGTAACGTTGCCATCTCACTCTTGTACTTGCAACACCTAAAAATGTTCTGTACCTGCAACTTATCACCTTCTCAGTGAACATTGGTTCATGCAACACTAACGTAGCTCTGACAGTCAGAAATTTCTCGCGTGTTTCATTCAAGGTTAAGCTGCTATTCGAGGAGAACACAGCTCTGGACGAGGCGAACAAGAGGCTGCTGTGCTTGCTGGAGAAGGAGCAGAAGCATCGGTCCGAAAGAGAGCACTCCGCCAGTAATTCCACCAAGGTAAAAGCACCTACCAAGCTCAAGTGTTTACGGATTTAATTTAATTTAGTACACACACACCACAGGCAGTACAACTGTTGGTCGAAACCGTGAATTGCTGCCCTACTGTCAGTCTATTTACCTTGACTACATTAACAATATCGTCCTTCGTGTTGCAGCAGAAGCGCAAGTCGTCGAGCCTGAAGGACACGAGCCCGGTCGGCCTGGCCATCGATTTCAACAGCACAGACGCGTCGAGGCAGCCGCTGTCCCCCTTGCAGCCAAACTCTCCAGACTGCAGGGTGCACAAGAAGTGAACCCAGCCGGCCGTCCCGACATTCTCTTCTGGATGGCTTGAACTGAAGCGAACTGAACAATCCATCCACCCTTATGCATCTGGGCTGCTTGCCTCATCTGACTAACTCGCTGGGTTAATTTGGTTGGTTCTTGTCGGTAGAACCTCGGTCATGTAGCCTGCATTTTCCATTTTCTTCTTCCTCCTCTTGGTAGCAAGCTGCCTGTGTCTATCATGATCCTTTGATGAGAAAAAAAATTAGGAGTGTTATTATCTTAGTGGTTTCGTGTCTGTGATGAGCATGTAAGAGACTGTTATGGTAGCACTAATCAACCCGTATCGTGGTCACTTCGTCGTGTTTCCATATCATTTCTGTGTTCCCTCGGCGACTCTCGATGCCGCGTTTGTTTTCCGCATCAGATTGTTAGTGACAGCTTCTCATGGTATGTATGCATCCGCTTTTCTTTCTTTTCTCCGAGGCTCCGAGGTGGATTGACATTTCTATGCGATGCCATTCTTTCGCAATGAAACTGCGGAAAATGGATGGTGCATGGGCAACAAGATTGTAGAGACACCAGTATACTATCTGCTATTTCTATGTTGAGAAAGCATATCTCTGAATGATTTCAACAAAATTAAAATGGCAGGATGGTATTCTACAATGGCCTGCGTACATAAACATAAGGTAGCTTGAAGATAAAAAGTCCCCACATGGTTTTAAATTTTGTACTGATGCTTATCTTGCTTGTTCCATTCCTTTGCTCCATGGTGCCCCAATCCAAATCCAATAGACTGGAATGAATATAAGGCAGTTTAAACTGGCACAAGGATACAGAGACGGGCAAATAAACAATTTTCGTGTGGAGGTAGATGTGGAAGGAAACCCAAACGAGTCCGGGCATCGGTAGTTATTTCGGTGGCCTTTCTCTCTCTCTCTCTCCTTTGCGCAACGGTGCACATGTCGGTTATATTCTTTGAGCAAGAGATTAGAGGGCGAAAATCAGAAAAATGACCAATTCTTTGCTCCATTTCAAAGAAAAGATAGATTGAGCTATATTCAATGATTGATAATTTTTCTGATTCGTAAATAGATTTTCAAATTTGCTCAGTTGATGGTTGAAACGAAAAGGATGATACAACTTTTCTTTCTGTTGATATACCACCTTGACGAGTTCACGTTGATCCTTCCGATTGATAAATATTTTATTCGATGAGTATTGTCGAGATTGACTGGATGGTGTGCTAAACCAAAAAAAATGAGACCAACCCAAGGGCTAACCCTTGTTGGCTTTTCTTTATAGGAGAAACTCCGTGAGCACCACGCGTCCGTGCCGGGACTCGAACTTGGGTGGGCTGGCAGCAACCTTAGCTGCCCAGCCAACAGGTCGACGCCCTGTCCTCCGATGGTGTGCTAAACCGAGGAAGAGAGTTTCAAAAATATCCATGATGCTAAAACCAGAATGTGATAAACCAGCAGAGTATGGGGGCTAGTCCCAGCTTCACCAAGGACCCCGAGGGTCACTGCCTGACTGATCCGAAGAGTTCTGATATGCTACCCATGTTCAAGACGCTGGAGACAGATGCCACGGAGGCCAACATGGAGGATTCAGAGGAGGGAAATTCTGCACTGGGAAAGAGAGTTGCAGGTGCACAGCAAACCTTTGGTACTTCAAGGACTGATGAAAGTTTAGCTCTTATTCCCTTTGTCAGGCAGACTGAGCAGGAGGTGCAGCAAGGTACAGGAACGCCAAAGAAACAGAAGCTGGACAGTACGGAGAGGTCGGCGCAGGATGCCGACATGGGAGATGGAACAGAGGGGGCCATGCAAATGGAGGCAACCAGCCCAGGGGCCGCTGGTAAACTGACGGGGACACGTGATGTGCCCCGTCAGGAGCAATGAATTGCTTAGCTTGGAACTGTCGGGGGGTGGCCAATGACCCGACAGTTCGAGATTTGGTTGGCTTGGTCAAATCGGCCAATGCCAAGTCGGTGTTCTTGTGTGAAACGCGTCAAAAAGCAAATAAAGTTCGTCGTCTTCGTGGTAGACTAGGCTTAGGAGGTTTTGCTGGGTGTGATAGTAATGGTCTTAGTGGTGGTTTGGCACTTTTTTGGTGTGATCAGATTCATTGTTGAAATTAAAGAAATAAAAGAGAGGTATATTGATGCTTATATCCGTTTGTCTGATGATGCCCCTCTATGGCGTCTGACTTGTGTGTATGGTGAACCGCGGGTTGAGAACCGGCATCTCATGTGGACTGCGCTGCAAGACCTGAAAGCGCAATCCAATCTGCCATGGTGTGTCTTGGGGGACTTCAACGAGGCCATGTGGTCTTTTGAACATTTCTCTGCTACTAGGAGAAGTGAAGCGCAGATGTTGGCTTTCCGGGAGGTACTTGAGGTATGTGAGCTGATTGATCTGGGCTTCTCTGGATTGGCCTACACATATGACAATAAAAGGCAGGGAAACAGGAATGTTAAGGTCCGGCTAGACCGTGCGGTTGCAGATAACAGTTGGCGTGACATATTTTCTGATGCTCGGGTGGTACATCAAGTGAGTCCATGTTCAGATCACTGCCCTTTTGTCCTGCAATGTGAGAAGGAAGAACAACCCCGTCATCCCCGACAAAAACAGTACGAAGTCATGTGGGAGCGAGAATCGAGCCTTCCGGAACGTGTACAACAAGCATGGTCTAGGGCTGGTGCAAAACACAATCTGGGTGACATTCGGTGCGGGCTGAGCGCCCTCATGGCGGAGCTTCAAGTTTGGAGTAAAAAAGCTTTTGGTAGTGTGACGAGGGAACTAGAAAAATCCAGAACACGGTTGGAGGAACTTATGGAGATGAATGCAGACAGGAGGGAGATACGGCGGGTCGAGGATCATATGAATGAGCTGCTTTATCGTGAGGAACTCATGTGGCTGCAGCGCTCCCGTATTGACTGGCTTAAAGATGGTGATAGAAACACCAAATTTTTCCATCGGAAGGCGGTTTGGCGAGCAAGGAAAAACAAAGTCCGGCACCTAGTTGATGACTCAGGGGTAAGTCAAACTGATCATGCAACCATGGGTAATATGGTTACCTCGTACTTCCAAAATTTATTTACTAGAGATGAACAACTTGATCCCTCGCCGGTCTTAAATCTTTTTGAGACTAGAGTTACAGCAGCCATGAATGACAAGTTGTGTGCACCCTTCACGGAGAAGGAAATATCGGATAGTCTTTTCCAGATTGGACCGCTCAAGGCACCTGGTAAAGATGGATTCCCAGCTCGTTTTTTTCAGCGTAACTGGGCAGTGTTAAAAGTGGAAATTGTCAAGGCAGTGCAGGAGTTCTTCATGACAGGTCAAATGCCTCCTGGGGTCAATGATACGGTAATAGTACTTATACCCAAAGTTAAAGAACCCATTAGGCAAACGGATTTTAGACCGATTAGCTTATGCAATGTCATTTATAAGATTGTTGCCAAGTGTCTGGTGAATAGACTGCGACCTATCCTCGATGGTATTGTGTCTCCAGAACAGAGCGCGTTTGTCCCGGGGAGGCTAATTACTGATAATGCTTTATTGGCATTTGAATGTCTTCATTATATGCAACATGAGCAGAACCAGGGAAGAAATTATTATGCATATAAATTAGACCTGTCAAAGGCATATGACCGTGTGGATTGGGGTTTCTTGAGACAAGCGATGCAAAAGATGGGCTTCGCTCACCAATGGGTACAGTGGATTATGACATGTGTTACCTCGGTGAGATATTCAGTGAAATTTAATGGAGCTATCTTGGATTCGTTTGTACCGTCGCGTGGGCTTCGGCAAGGTGACCCATTATCCCCATTTTTGTTTCTATTCGTGGCTGATGGTCTTTCTGCGCTTTTGAGACAGGGCATGGAGATGAATATTATTGACCCGGTAAAAGTGTGCACCAATACTCCTGGTATATCCCATCTCCTATTTGCGGACGACGCATTACTGTTTTTTAAAGCAAACCATGACCAGGCCACACACATAAAGGAGGTCATAGATAAATATGCTAGTGCAACCGGCCAACTTGTGAATCCTCAAAAATGCTCCATTAAGTTTGGTACTTGTTGTGTAGAGGAGGACAAGCAAGATGTACGTCAGGTGTTACAAATCCAAGGTGAGGACTTTGAAGAAAAATATTTGGGGCTCCCAACCCCGGATGGACGCATGCATAAGGGCAGATTCCAGAACCTACATGAAAGATTAATGAAGAGAATTTTGCTTTGGGGGGATTCACTCTCTCAGGCAGGAAAAGAGATGATGATAAAATCTGTTGGTCAGGCCTTACCTACATACATAATGGGTGTTTTTAAACTGCCATTTTCAGTATGTGATGACCTCACAAACCTTGTAAGAAATTTCTAGTGGGGAAAAAGGCAAGGAAAAAGGAAGGCTCATTGGATTGCTTGGGACAAGATGATAGAACCTAAATGTAGAGGAGGGTTGGGATTCCGTGATTTCCGCCTCTTCAACCAAGCCCTGCTCGCAAGACAAGCTTGGCGCCTCCTGATAAAGCCGGACTCGCTATGCGCGAGAGTTTTAAAAGCTAAATATTACCCTAATGGTTCTCTAGTGGATACTGTTTTTGCAGGTAATGCGTCATCAATGTGGCATGCTATCCATCATGGACTAGACCTTCTCAAGAAGAGGCCTTTTACGGTAAGGACAAAGAAATATCAGCCATCCAATCAGTAGATCTGATGGTCCAACGTGATCAATACTTGTCCAGCGAAGGAGTAGTATTTTTTCTCCGAAGGGCAAAATGGGCAGAGGGAAAAAACGCCTCCCGCACGAGATTAAAATAAAAATAAAATCCCGCACATAGAAAGGGTATTTTGGGGAGATGGAAATTTGCCCACCCCGGTCCATCCCCGATCCATCTAATTTTCTCCTGCAGATTCGGTAAAGAAAAAATCTCTCCCGCACACACCACCAGTCGCTCGGCGGCGCACCCACTCACTGCATCTCCACACCAGATCCACTCACTCGGCTGCGCGCTCTTCCAGGCCGCCGCCGGCAGCCAACTGAGCTCCTCCTCGGTTGCGCGCTATTCCAGGCCGCCGCCGAAAGCCGGTACGTCGACAATGGAGACCGCCAAATGGCGGCGTCTACGACCAGATCGCCGGTAAAACCCGCGGCGCCGCCGGCCAGCGAGGCCGGGCGCCAAGATGGAGGCTATGGAGGGCGGACCCCGGCCCTTCTGTGGCGCTCGTTGGACTAGTACGGTTGGCGGCGGCAAGCGGTGGCGGGGGGAGCAAGGTGCGGCCGCCTGGTTGCCTCCTGCCGTATCAGCAGAGGAGAAGCATCTGGGAGAAATTGCGGCGTCGGCTCTGGTGGAAGGCAGGTACAGCAAGCACCTGGCGTCGCTTCAAGAGTGGATGAAAAAAGGTGTTCCCCCATGTGCGTGCACTCCAGCTGCTGGCCGTCGACGAGGATCATCACCCACCGAAGACGTATATCTCTCTCCTCTCCTCTGTTCATAGAAAGGGGAGCCACCGGCATGATGAGAAATTGCAGTTGGAAGTGAAATTTGATATTTTGAATCTCAAGTTTCTGTCAACTCTATAACAAGATACGTACTTGAAATTGTTGAATTAAATTCTGTTAACTCTCTTCTAATCAAAAGAAAAAAAGATTTGAAATAGGGAAATACTAAGTGGAAACTGGGGAATTGCAAACAAGTCTTTGTTACAGACAGAAAAGGTGGCTTAGGGATGTGGCAGTGAACATTAGGAAAACTATTGCTAGATCACCACTTCTCAGTTTTTCTATAACAGAACCAATCCTTCCGTTAATAAAATTTTTCCATACTTCTTGTATGAAATAATAATTCATACAATTGAATAACTGATTGCTTAGCAAAAGGCTGTTGCAATGGTATTAGTTTATCTTAACAGTCCTTCTGCTGTTCAGCTCTGTTCCTTGCATGAATTTGGAAATGCAGATTATAAAAGGAATAACTTTGCTGCAGCTGGTCGTTGTAAAAGTTTCTCTATAGTAAGCTTTCTTACTTTTTTTTGCGGGGTAGTAAGCTTTCTTACTTGGATGTAGCAAATAAAGGGTAGAAATTGTTTGTATTTGCTTGATCAAATTCAGCATGGAAAAAGAGAAAAGTATGCAGTTCACTGGTAACCAGAGAGTCCTGCTTCCATTTTAGCCCGGCATCTCATGGCAGACGTGAATTCAGCGGCAATCTGTTGCCGAGAAGCACATCGTGCTGCAAGGCCTTAAATAAAGTGAAGAACTTCAATGTCAGATTGATGTTGATGATTGATAGGCACGCACTAAAGAAAACATAAATATTGGAAAATAGATTTCTAACACTTAGATAGCAAACATGCACTTCAGAATAGCAAATATATGTGTGCATGGAATATCCTCACTCTCCATCTTCCGGCATTGGCAGTGCACACTCGCTATCACCGAGCCCACATAAACACACCTCACATCAAATCTTGCTTGCCTGCGCTCTTTATGAACAATTGCAAACCTCGTCAAACTATCTTCCTTGTTCACCTCCTCGACTTGCCATTTTGATAACCTCACGATCTCCCCCTTAACCTTCTCGAACATTATAGGGGTGTAGATATATGACGCATTTTTCTCCAGTGGGTCAGCCGTTAATTCAGTGAAGGGCACCGTCTGCGAGGCCACGACATCCATTGCAGCCTCATTCCTTCGCATAACTGAGATGCAATGCTCATGGTGTTGCAGCAAATCAATAAGTCTCATTCTCCTGTCCAGCTGCACATGAAGCGTAGAATTTAGACTTTCGCTCCTTTGATTACTTCTCATGCCCAGGAAGTACCTCCCTTTGGTATAGGCTGCAGACCACTTCTTTCTTAGCTCGTACATCCTGCAGATCCACGTGTCTTTTTCCGTTATCCCATAGTGTTTGTTGAACTGGAGCCAACCTCTCTCAAACTCATCAACCTCGAAAGCACGGTAAATCAATTTTCTAAAGTCGCTGAGCTTCGGGTTCCGAAGGTAGCATACCATATTTTGTTCGATGTGCCAGCTACACAGCCGATGATCTGTGTTCGGCCATACCTGCAATATTGCTCTCGCCATTGCATGGTCCCCATCAGTGATCACAGACCTGGGATGGTTCTGGTGCATCTCCTCCAAAAATGAATGGAGCAACCACTTATATGATGCCACGGTCTCGTCTGATACAATGCCGACCCCAAAGACAACTGTGCTGCGATGGTGGTTCAATCCAATGAATGGGACAAATGGCAAGTTATATTTGTTTACACGGTACGTGCTGTCAAACACAACAACACCACCAAAGGCATCATAGTCCAACCGCGTCTGACCAAAATAGGTTCTGCAGATGGCCTTCGCTGTCTGTGCTGTACCTGTAAAAGAATTCAGAATCTCTCTCTTCCTGCGCAGCCATATAGTTCAGCATGTATTGGGCATCAAAACCTTCAATCCTTTGCTTCTTGTACTCAGCAATAAAATTATATAGGTCCCGAGACACACAGCCGACTTTGTCATACCCACCATGCTGCTTCTCCATTACGTCCATTATCTGATGTGTGCGTAGACCACCAATACCATACTCAATGGCATCAGCCTTTTGAGGGTCATTAAGTCCACGATGAGACCATAAGAAAGGTGTCTGGTCAGGCTTAGTGAATTCATGGTTATGCTGGTCCACAAAGTCCTTGACAAACCATTCACGGCTTTCCATATTGAGCTCGATTTGCAGTCGAGCGTCACATCCACAACGAGAGAGTGCCCTTGGTTTCCTTTTCCGGTTGGACCTTTCAAAGTTTTTCAAGGACCTATATCCTTCTTTGCTGCACATGTACAACCTTTGGATTCTTATGCCTCCCTTGTTTTTCACATTGGCCTTCCTCACGCTGAACCCTTTGGCTTTAGCATATCTATTATAGAACTCGAAACCTTGTTCCTCGCTTGTGAATGTTTGACTAACCACCGTGTAATATTCTTCAATTTCCTCCATGCTGACGTGGTGAGCATCCATGTTGTGTAACTGCCATCCACAAAGAAACTGAATAATGTTATTTAGGCATCTCCAGTGCCAAACTACATCATAAAAAATGTAAATCAAAGTACTTCTGCTACATACACCGGCAAGCAATTCCTGCTCTAGAGAATCATTGATAGCAACTTACAGCTTCTCAAAGAAGAAAAATCATCCTATGAGTTGGTTGTAGTACTGTATATCCTTCTGAGGAACAAGATTATTATTAGGAAAGGAATATAATCTCTACTGTACATTCCTCTGAGGAAAGAGCTGATTATTAGGAAAAATATCAGTTTAGTGCAAAGCCTCAGATAGTAATCTTTATGTGCAGCTAAGTTTTCTAGTAGTTTGAAAAGTTGTGGTGCTTCTTTGACATGGTTTCCTGAATGACGGATTTGTACAACATTCTGCTATCAATGTGCTTTCGTGATCCTGGAGATTTCATGTTTCATAGGACAATTGACATGGAAATATACATCCTGCTATGATCTGGGACTAATCTATGTCAGGCCGTTTCATTACTTGTCAAGTAGTTTGCAGGATTCGCATGAGAACAAACAACGAGGACAAATAAAGCTACTAAGTAATGAAACGGCCTGACATAGAGAGTTGTTCATGTTCAAGCATTACCTTTCTGCAGGCCGACCAGCAGTGGTAGAGACGGATGAACAGGCGGAGCCAACAGTGACAGCTGATTAGCCGGCGGTAGTGCAGCGGCAAGTGGCGGCCACAGCTCCTGTTAGAGGCAGACGGAACGGACGGGCAGGAAGGTTCCGGACGTGGAAGGCACGGCAGCCGCAAGCGGCGGCGAGAGCCACGGGTCGGCTGCGGCGGACGAAACGGACGGGCAGGAAGGATCGGAGGCGGACGGCGCGGCAGCGACAAATGGTGGCGAGAGCGACGAGTGGGCTGCGGTGGCCGGAACAGACGGGCAGGAAGGATCCCGAGGCGGACGGCGCGACAGCGGCAGGCTGCGGTGGCCGGAACAGACGAGCAGGAAGGATCCCGAGGCGGACGGCGCGGCAGCGGCAGGCTGCGGTGGCCGGAACAGACGGGCAGGAAGGATCCCGAGGCGGACGGCGCGGCAGCGGCAGGCTGCGGTGGCCGGAACAGATGGGCAGGAAGGATCCCGAGGCGGACGGCGCGGCAGCGGCAGGCTGCGGTGGCCGGAGCAGACGGGCAGGAAGGATCCCGAGGCGGACGGCACGGCAGCGGCAGGCGGCGGCGAGAGAGCGGCAATTAGGGCTTGGGTGACGTGAATGCAGGTTTAGGGGCCGATTCAGTCGGGACTTTCAGTTGATTAGTAAACTTTTTATCGGACTAAACTGCCCTTGGGCTAAGAGAAAAAAAATCTAATATAAAATGCCTAGATTACCCTTGAAATCAACGGTGGATCTGTTCAAATACTAGTCTCTCCCGTGACTAGTAATTTGCACCGTAAAACCCTCTTTCCGACATGGTGAACCACCAAATAACCAACTTGGCCAGCTGCACTGTTCCATTTGACTCGCCTCGCTCGTGCAAATACTATTGCGACCTGCTGCAACTGTTGTAATCCGAGTAGTGCAGCGCCTAGTGTCTAGGCGCTACACTATACAGTTCAGCGTCAATTTCTTAGGCGTTGCATGCTGAGTTAGTAATTTTTAAGGAGTCCGAAGTACGGCACTTGTCAGATGTGTAGCACCTGTCAGTTTGGCGCTGCATTGTGTAGTGTGACGTCTGGCTGTCGGGGAAAGGGTCATCGGGGTGAATTTTTTTTAAAGATAGTTTATTTTGTGAATTCTTTTCATCCACAGTTCATATTTGTGGATTTTGCCCCTTTGCTGAGTGGTGCTTTCGGCAAAGATTGATTGTCAGCCTTGTTTCTACTTTTTCATGTAACCCTCCAATAAAAACAGATACAACAGTAATATTCACTTAGAGAAATTTGTATACTCTATAAGGATGACATATGTAACGACAAACTCGCGAAAGCATTATATATGGCCCACACGAACTTCATATGAAGTCACAAAGTAGTTATTTAGCACGAGTGCCTTCTCGCTAAACAACAAAGTGGCCAATGCATGTTTTTTTTATGGGGAGTGGCCAATGCATGTTACATATGATCACATGATAAAAGTAACACCACAATTAGGATGAACTGAAAGAGGGTTATGATTTTCCAGTAGTGCTTATTCCACTCTCTTTTGAAATATAAAGCAGAACAAACTAAATAGAAGGAAACAATGACGGTAGGACGTATACTACACTGCCTCGCCTAACAACACACCAGCTGGGTAGGATGATCATGGATGGTATGTACTCATTTCCTATCTTCTTTGGCTCCGGCGCGGATGGTTTCTTCACTGAGTCAGTGTAACCATGCTTGCCAGTTGAGCCGGGCACGGGCTCCGAGTCGCACCTGTATGATATGTCAGGTAAGTCCATCATCATATTCATCCATATGTTTGCACTGCATGACCCTGGATGGAATGCTGGGGTGGGGCCTGAGGATCTGTTAACTTGCCGGAGAGGGCTGTAAAGGTTCTTCAGTGGCAAGTCGCAGTCGCTCAGATCTCTGGGCAGCGCGAAGGTACAGCAACCCCACCTCCATAGATGTTGAACTCCCGGATGAAATTCACAATCCTGAGGAAAAGCTTTCAGCTCATCCGATAACGGTGCCGAAATACTTGGATGGCAGCCCGTCCCGCAAACCGGGCAGCAGAGCAGCCTGCTACCAATGCATAGAGTGGCACGCCTTGTTCATGCCCCATTCCATTCCCCAACATGTGCAATCCTGTGGAGAGAAACTTGCCGCCATGGGGCTCCTCAAATCACTGGGCCTCAGCCGCTGCCACGAGCCTACCGTGTTCGTGTCGCTGACGGTGGCGGATTGACCTGCTCTGCAATTGTTCCAAGTTGCTCCTCGTCCTCTCAAGGCCATGAGTTAAACATTGATCTGAGGGTACCGACACTGGGCACCTATGATGTCATCCTAGGGATGGATTGACTCGAGGCACACAACCCAGTGACTTTGGATTGGTGTGCCAAATATCTGAGAGTTCACAACACGATGGGGCCATGTGTCTCTTTGTGGCCACGACGATGATTCCATGATGTGCCTGCTCATCAACATTATTCAATTGCAAGGATTGTGCAAGAGCAATGCAATCACGAGCCTACCGTGTTTGTGTCGCTGACAGGCGGATTGACCTGCTCTGCAATTATTGTTCCAAGTTGCTCCTCATGCTCTCAAGGCCATGAGTTCAACGCTGATCTGAGCGGTACTGACACTGGGCACCTATGACGTCATTCTAGGGATGGATTGGCTCGAGGCACACAACCCAATGACTATGGATTGGCATGCCAAATATCTGGAGTTCACAGCACGACGGACCCTGTGTCTCTTCGTGGCCACGACGATGATTCCACGATGTGCTTGCTCATCGACATTATTCAGTTGCAAGGATTGTGCAAGGGCAATGCAATCACGCATTTGTTGCATCTTTGTCTTGTTTTGCCGAAGAAAATAGTAGCACTCCTACACTGGATTGTCTGCAAGCTGTCCTGGAGGAATTCGCTAACATGTTTGGTGAACCTAAAGGCCTCCCACCACGACAATCTTGTGATCATTGTATTCTTCTAGTGCCGGAAACGCAACCTCTCAACATCCTGCCCTAAGCCTGATCACAAAGATGAGAATTAACACCAAGTGGCAAAACTGCTCAAGGCCGGTGTAAATCAGATAAGCACCAGTCCGTTTTCTTTGCCTCTCATCTTGGTGAAGAATAAAGATGACACTTGGATCCTATGCATAGATTACAAGCATTTGAACGCGCTGACCTGCATCGCCAAGTACCTGGTCCCTGTTATCAAAGAGCTTTTGGACGAGCTGCGAGGGGACCTGCGAGCTCGATGTCACCGGATACAGTTAGCTGAAGGTGAGGAGCACCAGATAACATTCCAGACTTACTCTAACATTTTGAATACAAGGTTATGTCATTTGGATTGGTGGGAGCACCAGCTACTTTCAATGGGCCAATGCACACTACCCTGAAGCCACTGAATCGACGCCGTGTCCTCGTTTTTTTGACGACACCTTGTTTTTAGTCGCACCTTGCCTGAGCATAAGAAACATTTGCGTCAAGTGTTGTCATTATTGCGCAAGGACCGGTGAAAAGCGAAGATGTCCACGTGTGCTTTTGGCCAATAGGAACTGTCATATCTTGGTCATGTCATTAGTTTCTCGATGTGTTGCAACAGAACCAAGCAAAATCATAGGCGGGGCCAACTAGGAAACACCCACCGACTTCAAAGGTGTTTGAAGCTTTCCGGGACTCGTCGGTTAGTACATGCGTTTCGCTCGAAATTTTGGCATCATTGCACGACCACTCTTCAATCTGCTCAGGAGGGGCATGCCGTTCGTATGCTCTTTAGTCGCCGAAACTGCTTAATTCAAAAAAAAAACATGTCAACTTAATTCAAAAAAATGTTGGTGGCATACAAAAAAGAATTGTGGCATTTAAACAATATTCACGCCTTTCAAAAACAAATAAGTGACATTATACCCATGTATTTAAAAAATGCTAAATATGTATAAAAAAAATTCTTACTGACTTACACAAAACAAATGTACAAATGTGTATGAAAAAGTATCCGTAAAGAACATATATTTAAAAAATGCTAATTATGTGTTCAAAAAAATAAAACATGCCTAAAAAATTTCCTAACATATAATTTTTACAATATATATATATATATATATACCAGGATTTTATTTTAAAAACAAATTTTAATCATGTAATCAAATTTTTTTGAGCAAGAATAAAATATGTTTCTACTATATACGAAAAATGTTCAATATATATGAAAAAAGTAAACATCAAAACATATATTTAGTACAACACTGATCATGTATTTGAAAAATATTGAACATGCCTAAAACCATGAAGACATAAACATTTATTAAAAAATGTTAATCATGTATTTGAAAAATATTAAATAAGTATAAGAAATATTTTTATGTTATACAAAAACTGTACTACATATAAAAAAGTAGACATGAAAACATATATTTAAAAAATATGGATCATGTATTTGGAAACTATTAAGTGTGCGCTCAGTGTACAAAATAATTTAGACATGTGTTGAAAAATTAAAACAAGAAACAAAAAAATATAAATAGAAAGATAAAAGAAAAGAAAAAAAAGAACCAAATAAAATAAAAAAACCAAAAAACATAGAAAAATCAAAGAACCGACGTGAAACCATGTAATATAGTGAAAACCAAAGAAACTTGATGAAACATATATAAAAACACAGAAAAAGAAAGAGCAAAATAACAATGAAAACAGGAAAGAAACAAAGGAGAACCGAAGAAGAAAGAAAAAGAAAAAAGAAAAACCAAAGAAGTATTAGAAAAACCGATATGAAACAGTCAAAGACAGTGAAAACCAACAAAAACTGGCGAGCACTAAGAAAAAAAAGAAAGAAAGAAAACCACAAAGACCGGACCACTCCAACCATGGTAAAGAAAAAAGAAAAAGAAAGAAAAACCAGTAAAACCGGACCTACGGAGACCAAAACGAACAACGGAAGTGTAAGACCAAGTAGCCCCTAATGGGTTGGCCCATAAGCGCGGCGCTCCTGGGCGATGGGAGTTACCATCTCGCGTCAAAGCAAGATATAGCTCCCGCGAAAGTCCGCGCGTGTTTTGGACAAAACTGCTAGGCTACAGCCTTCGGCCCAAGTGCAGCAGAGGTTTACTTTTGCTACGAGCCGAAATCACTAATTAAGGAGTACTCCTTGCAGAGATCACTCCAACTTCCCCAGGTTGCGACAAGTGGCGCAGTTGCGACAAGTGGCGCGCTGCATGTGCGCCACTTGTCGCAACCTGAGAGTTTTCCCTTTTTTCGTAGATCCGTTTATTCAAAATGTTTTATCTCTTAAACCGTGTGTCCAAATCTCGAACCGCTTTCGTTATTGGATTCCTCGCGTCGAGATCTTCAATACTAGATCCTATGTTGAAAGGTTTTGACGAACTTTTTTTTCACGAAAAAACCGGACGAAAAAAATCGACGAAAAATCGAACCGGGAACACGAGTTTTTTTCCCTTTCCGAAAGAGGCACGCCCGTGCCTCTGACGAAATCACAACCGTGCCTCTCGCGGAAACAAAACCATGCCTCTCACGAAAGAAAAAAACAGAAAACGCGTTTTTTCCTTTTCCGAAAGAGGCACGCCCGTGCCTCTCGCGAAAGCACAACCGTGTCTCTGGCGGAAGCAAAACCGTGCCTCTCGCGAAGAAAAAAAAACAGAAAACACATTGTGACGCCCCCGATTCAATCGTACACTAATCATGCACGCAAATATGTACGATCAAGATCAGGGACTCACGGGAATATATCACAACACAACTCTAAAAACATAAATAAGTCATACAAGCATCATAATACAAGCCAGGGGCCTCGAGGGCTCGAATACAAGTGGTCGATCATAGACGAGTCAGCGGAAGCAACAATATCTGAGTACAGACATAAGTTAAACAAGTTGCCATAAGATGGCTAGCACAAACTGGGATACAGATCGAAAGAGGCGCATGCCTCCTGCCTGGGATCCTCCTAACTACTCCTGGTCGTCGTCAGCGGGCTGCACGTAGTACAAGGCACCTCCAGCGTAGTAGGAGTCGTCGTCGATGGTGGCGTCTGGCTCCTGGGCTCTGACATCTGGTTGCGGCAACCGGGTAGAAGGGAAAGGGGGAAAAGAGGGAGAAAAGAAACCGTGAGTACTCATCCAAAGTACTCACAAGCAAGGAACTACACTACATATGCATGGATATATGTGTAAAGGGCCATATCAGTGGACTGAACTGCAGAATGCCAGAATAAGAGGGGGATAGCTAATCCTGTCGAAGACTACACTTCTGGCAGCCTCCGTCTTGTAGCATGTAGAAGAGAGTAGACTGAAGTCCTCCAAGTAGCATCGCATAGCAATAATCCTACCCGGCAATCCCCTCCTCGTCGCCCTATTAGAGAGCGATCACCGGGTTGTATCTGGCACTTGGAAGGGTGTGTTTTATTAAGTATCCGGTTCTAGTTGTCATAAGGTCAAGGTACAACTCCAAGTCGTCCTGTTACCGAAGATCACGGCTATTCGAATAGATTAACTTCCCTGCAGGGGTGCACCACATTACCCGACACGCTCGATCCCATTTGGCCGGACACACTTTTCTGGGTCATGCCCGGCCACGGAAGATCAACACGTCGCAGCCCCACCTAGCCACAACAAAGAGGTCAGCACGCGGTCTAAACCTAAGCGCACAGGGGTCTGGGCCCATCGCCCTTAGCACACCTGCACGTTGCAAGGGCGGCCGAAAGAAGACCTAGCCTAGTTGGCGTTCCAGTCCAATCCGGCGCTCGCCGCTCAGTCGCTGACGTCACGAAATGCTTCGGCTGATACCACGACGTCAGTTGCCCATATCTTGTCCCACGTGGCGGCTAGTGCGTATAAGGTCAACTACCCAACTCAGATCAAATACCAAGATCTCGTTAAGCGTGTTAAGTATCCGCGAACGCCGAACAGGGCCAGGCCCACCTCTCTCCTAGGCGGTCTCAACCTGCCCTGTCGCTCCGCCACAAAGATCCACACAGAGGGCCGTTGGGACAAAGGTCCTTTCAGCCCCCAATCCGTGAATCACTCGCGGGTGCTCCTCGAGCCGACCCGACTTTAGTCAGCACATGTATCATGTATAAAGTATATAGTATATACCCGTGACCAACTCCCGAGTGATCACGGCCCGATAGTATAGCATGGCAGACGGACAAGAATGTAGGGCCACTGATGGAATACTAGCATCCTATACTAAGCAGGTAGGATTGCAGGTAAAGGTAACAATAGTAGTAGCAAGGACAGGCTATGCATCAGGATAGGATTAACGGAAAGCAGTAACATGCTACACTGCTCTAATGCAAGAAGTATAGAGAAGAATAGGTGATATCTGGTGATCAAGGGGGGGGGGGCTTGCCTGGTTGCTCTGACAAGGAGGGGTCGTCAACACCGTAGTCGTACTGGGTAGCAGCGGCGTCGGTCTCGGGGTCTACCGGAGAAGAAGAGGGGGAAGAAACAGTAAATACATTACAAACAGATGCATGACAAAGCAAACAGCGGTGCTAGG